>NC_051176.1:336481753-336530079 GCF_013339695.2 Rhipicephalus sanguineus
GAATACACGATTTCGATCGAATAAATATTTCGAATTGTAATATTCGACGAATATTCGAACTTCGAATATTCGCACACACCCTAAAATTAGCAAGCAATGCAACCACAACTGACGCTGCGCTGATATTATGCCTGCATAAGGTCTTTTTCCAAAGCATTTTTCGAGACATGACGTGGCTCTGTTATAGAATACCTGACTGCCACGCAGAATTGTTGTGTTCGATTCCTGCTCGGATCCGGATTTTTATTCTTAGCGTTCGCCGGGTGAACTCTGCCGATGTCGGTTTTTCTTAATGCTCTCGCATTTAAATTACGAATGTCTGTTCGCGCCGTTCCTGGGAAGACATAAACTGTCAATTACCTGTGGCGCATAACTACTTACTGTGGCCCGTGGTATACGGGTATGTGCCATACGTGTCTGGAGGAAAGGGTTTGACGACGCACGCGATATGGATTTTCACGTTATTCATGTCATGACCAGACAGGCATATTCGTCAAACCCTCTTACCCTCCCATGCCATCTTGGTCTACACCAAGTTATGGAGGCGATCACGAGAGCACCCAGACGTAGGCGGCTAGATAGATGATAGATAGATAGATAGAAACGTTCAAAGTGCCTATAGGGTTCGCTAAGAAATGCTTCGCATTAAAAAAACGATAAGTAATTAAGCAAGGTACCGTATTTACTCGAATCTAAGCCGATGTTTTTTTCGAAAAAAACGATTTGCGAAAGTGGGGGGGGTCGCTTAGATTCGAGTGCAATGATTAAGCTTTTTTTTCATTTTTGGCCTTGCGAACTTCGGGGGTCTGCTTAGAATCGGGCCGGCCTAGATTCGAGTAAATACGGTAAGTCCGACCCACAGCGGTGCCATGACCCATACGTAAGCTCCCGAAAAATGTGGTGTGCATGTCAGACAAGCCTGCAGCCTTAAGCTTTTGGGCAACACTGTTAAATAAATCTGTTTAAATTAATTTTCTCTCCGTGCTTAGCAATATATATCTTTACCTTGAAAGTGTGGTTAGTGCTAAGACTCGACGAGTAATCTAAGTGAGGGTGCTTTAATAGAGCTTACGATGGAGTACAGTATATAAGAGAAGAACGACCATGAGGTCGCGCCACAGATTACGGTGTCCACAAGTCATTTTCGCACGGAAACTCTTGAATACATTAGAAATGAACCTCCGTGAAGTGCTTATACTAAACAGGTATGTTCAAACAATTAGAATAGAATTTGACGATATATTTCCCAAGAAATGCAAACATTTACCCAATAGGTACTTAAATGGCACTTTCGAAGACCATTTGTCAAATTTAGAAACGAACATCGTAATAGCGACTGATGCTTCAGTTTGTGAAGGAAAGGCAGGAGTGGGAATATCATCATCATCTTTGGTATGGTCTTTTTCAATTCGTTTACCTGACTTTACGCCTATTTATCAAGCAGAATTGCTTGCAATTCTCCTAGCCTTACGCAAATTACCCCATATCTATAACAGAAGCCGTCATTCCGACAGACTGTCTGTCTATCTCTTCTTCATTAACTGCACCTGATTGGTCAAATGCCTTAGAAATATTTTTATTATCTTGTCCCATGACATTTACGTCCTATTCGTTTGGTGTGGGTACCAGGTCACGAAGGTTTAACCCTCAATTAATGTGCGGATGCACTCGCAGTAGCATCACACGATGGCCCCATAATTTCTATGTTGCCGACGTTGGCGTTTGTCTCTGCGGCGCGATTTGAAAAGTTTGCCACGTCAACTTTGCTAAGTGTCCTGTGTCAACATCTGAGTTTCCTCATCTTAATTATCCTTGGAAAAATCGATGGTGCTCCACTAGAAGGGCAGACATATCAATTACCAGACTACGATGCTGAGGTGGTCATTAAGGGCAACTGACTGGATTCCAAGAGAGGGCAAACGCGTGAGGGGAAGACAGAAAATTAGGTGGGTAGATGAGATTAGGAAGTTTGTAGGTATAACGTGGCAACAGAAAGCACAGGACCGGGTTGATTGGCGGAACATGGGAGAGGCCTTTGCCCCGCAGTGGGCGTAGGCAGGCTGATGATGATGATGATGATGCTGAGTTCCCCCATTGAACTTTTACCTGCACAGGTCTGGTCTGTCGCAGTCACATTTGTGCCTCCACTGCAACGAGAGTGAATCTCTGCACGACTTCTTTACAACGTGCAGATTGTTCAAAAGTCAAAGAAAAAGGCTGCTAGAGGAACCCCTCCGAAGGATGGGCTTAAATTTATCCCTTCCGGTGGTTCTTTCCATTGGTGAAGTCGAATTGGCCCACAGCCACGTTTTCGAAGCCGTATGTGATTTTCTACGGGGGACAAAGCGAATTGATTGTTAGGTTGATTTAATTTCACTTTATTATTCGTTCATATTGACTTCAAAATTTTTTTAGCCTTGACATTTGGATTGAGTTTTTCTTTAAATATTCTTTTTCTAAACATATTCGAAATGTAAAACAATTTTATCTCTATAAGATAAGGCGCTGCCCGTTTCATGGCCGATCCCTCGCAGTGGGTTGCGCCAGGTTGCCAAGGAACAACCAACCAACCAACCTTACATCTTCGTGTTCTTCATTCTTCTGGTTAACCTCCCTGTCTTTCCTTTCTCATCTCTCTCTCTCTTAGTTCTTCGTGTGACATTCCAATTTCTTGCTATCGCATTCAATGCTTCGCCCTTGCGGCGAAACTGTGACTTTTTTCAACAATATTGGTTTTATTATTTAATTTTTCTCTAATTATACCAGTGAGCTGTTTCGGAAACTATCTATTTCTAAACATATATAGAATATAAACAATTTCATTTCTAAAACAAGGTACCGTCCGTTTCATGGCCGATCCCCCGCGGTGGGTCACGCCAGAGTACTAAGAACAACCAACCAATAGCGCGCTCGCAAGACGAATCGTCATCTTCATCCGCTATAGCGCGAGCGGCTCGTGCGACAACGGCTTTCGAACGCACTTCGCTGCTGCGTAAGCGAACGGCGCCAGTACCAGCCATGGGCACCGATGCATCGATCGGCATCAAGGTTCACTATCTCGCCGACGGTAGTGCGTCCATCTTCTCAGAAAAGTCGCCATCTCACAAGGAGTCTTCCTCGATGTCACTCGACGCTAGTCGTGATGGGGCTGAAGACGAAGCGCCCTACGTGTCAATTCAGGACGTCCTTCCTGACGACCGGGACGTTGTAGCCAAGCCACAGAAAAGCGCCGACAAACTAGTCTGTGTGAGCTCCTCGTTGACAAGGCCAGCAAGGACGAGGCCGTGTGTCATTGCGGCACAATACGCCGCGCAAGCACCACGCAAAGAGCCCAGTGCTACATGGCGGTATTGTGGAGCACTAGACGGCCGCAGACAGTCAGGTACAGGTAATCTTGTTATTTTGTGCATGAAACAATCCGTAAACAGTGGGTGGGTGCTCTAGCCGATGTTCAGACAAATGGACTTGTCTTCTTCAAGGCTGGAACTGATTTCTGTATTTTCTCAAAATCTGTATTTTCTAAAAAAAAAAAAAGGACCCAGTATATCTACGTGAGTGCGTAACTGCCGATAACGTGTACACTATGACGCTGCTGTCACGGCTTAATGGTAGAAATGTCATATGAACACATAAATCGAATGGGTAGTGAATGGAAATATGTCCAAATAAGTGAATCCTAGCATAATTACATTAGTAAGCCCCGGACTGTAGCGCCGAACATCGAGTTTGAAAGAAAACAGCACTGTATTTTGGCACACATAAATTAGTTTAGGTCGTCTACAACCATTGCCCGTGTAATTTGTTCAGAGCTTATTTCAAGGCAAGTGAATTTGTAAAACACAGTCTAATCAACTCCACACACCCCCATTTCTTAGGAAAGTGTCACGCTAATAAAGCACAGTAATTTAACGCCGAGAAGTACAAAATGTATTTTCTCCTCTCCAGAATCAAAGATAAAATTGTCATTGCTTGATTTAAAATGCACTGTTCCCTTACTATTAAGCAGCAAAGATTTCATTATAAGAGCAAACAGTGGCTTATGAAAGTGTATTTAAAAAGCATTGTTTATTATCATGTGGCTTCAATGCAGCACGATGGATCCAAGCATACGTGGACTGGAACCAGCCATGAGCATCATTCTCCAGGTCGTGCAGTGCGGCACGTTGGCTTCTGCCGAGCACAGCCTCGGTGACTTGGCCTGCAAGCCTCGGCTCCACCTGCGAGACAAGCTGCCCTGTTTGTTAACCAAGCCATACAACAACAGTGACACGGGCGGCGTGGCCAATACAAGCAGCTGCTTCTGGAGACTATGCGAGGTAAGATGACCTTTTTATATATACTTTTCGATAAAAACACCATAGGCCTAGCAGTGGACTCATTTAACCCTTCGTTTCTTCTGATTACTGTAAAAACAAACACTGTATACCGAGACCTGGAGTGTCGTCATGCTCCATATACGCTTCTCTAGAATCAGCATTTAAATGTTACGCCTTGAGCAGAACGATCGTAAAATATTCCTCAACCGTTGGATTTCACTCTAAATATTTCTTAATTTCGTTTTGTGTGCCACAAATAACAATCGCACTTTACATCAGTTTTCTTCGCGGTTCAGTCGCACACAATCGAACTTTTCAATTGTTGTTTCAGCTTACTTCCGCCATGTGCAACCTAAGCCAGAGTGGAGCATGCGCAGAGCACCACGCTGCCAAGACCGGTCGCGGCCGCCTTCTCGTCCAGCTTCGCACTTCGGCCGGCGGCATTCTGTGCCACGCGCTGTCTCGCTTGCTGCGGCATAGTACTGCCACAGTGCCAATTCTGCCAGCTGCGCCAGGGCTGCCACCTTTTCTTCAACTACGGAGATTCAACTTTCAACCTTCAATTTTCAACTGCACTTTAATGCGGTCATCTCCGCAGTGGTGAAAGGAAGCGTCAGCACGAACTGCCTTCATTTCGCGACTGCTTCCCCTAATGAAGGGATGCGGATTTGAAGCCAGGCTTCCTCAGTGCGTTCACCTACGAGGCCTTGAGTGACCGAGGATGGCTGGAATTGCGCAGCTAGGTAGCCTCCGCGCAGCTTGCCTTGGGACAATCCTGCATGATTCGGCTTCGTCGCATGCGACGGGCTCTGGCGAATTTTTCCGTAATTTGATATGTTATCTCATTTTTTACGTATCAATGGAATATTGTTTTGTATGTTTAAAATACAGTTACTTACTGTTGAAGTGTGTTGAGTCGACTTCATGAGCACCTTCTGGCGCGAGGCTGCGAGGGGGAAATTCAAAAAAGCCATTCACTCTTACTATTTATTCATTATTTTAGCCAAGATTCTTGGTAGCAGCCCGCTTCATCTTAAAACTGCAGTGTTGTCCTCCCAAAGCCATCACCGCATCCAATTATATTAGGCTGAGCCATCGTCGGAATTGAAATCTTGTTGGCAATCTACTTAGACTTCCTATTTCTCCGATTAAGGCTTAAATCGAATACAGAGAAAGAATAAGCGGGTGATAGACAAGAAGCGGACTGATAATTATTTTGTGAAACACACCCACAATTTGCTGATTGCCGTAGGTGTGTGGTGTATAATTCCGTTTAGCTGCGGCCGCTTTTACGTAGGGCAAACGGGTCGCTGTGTTAACCAGAGATTAATGGAACATAAGTGATCGCTAACAGGAGGCTCACCATCTAATCTATCTTTACACATTGTCGAGAGTGTAAGTGCGCGCCAAAATTTGATGAATGCGCGATTTTGTACCGGCACAGGAATGAAGAAACGCGTTTAATGGTTGAGGCCTGGCATATCGATAATAGTTGTAGCGCATGCGTGAGCCAACCATCGATTAACTTGCATAAAGAAGAAGTCAAGTGTCTGAATAGTTATCTCTCACGTAGACCATCACGCGTGAAGGATTGATAGGTTCGGCTATTGCTTGGGCATGCCCAGATGAGTTTTCGTGCCTTCTTTCGTTTCCGTCGTTGTACGCCTTTTCAGTTGTTAGTCGGCGTGTGTGGTGTCTTGATTTCTCTCTTGTCTCCGTGTTTGCACGCCCTGTCTCTTTCACAGCGTTGAAGAGCTCGTTTCGCAGAAATTTCGGTGTCGGTGTCGGCGTCGTTGGTTGTGAGCGAAAAACCTTGTCCTTGCCCGAAAAATCAAGAAAGACGCAAATAAATAATAATAACCTTCGGGTTCGAGTGATAATTGAACCCAGGCCGTATGGGTGACAATCAGGTGTTCTACCACAGAGCCACACTATTTCTTGAAACTGCTTCGGAAAAAAGAAGACTATATGAACGCCATGTAGGGGAAGGAGTGTCCTCAACGCATATAATATTGCGTGGCAGAAGCGTAGAATCGCGCCAAGCGCCAAAATATGTGAATTGCGCAACGAGTGGGTGTTTTAAAGGCCCCCCTACGACAAGGCGCTCAGACATACTTAATCATCATCATCAGCAAAAGCAGCAACAGAGTGAACAGCTGGGTACGTTCGCGTGTTGCCTTACGGATGCAGTGGGCCTTTCGCTGATTCGCAAAAAGGAATAATTATGGCGTAGTGGGCACCTAAGAGCTGTACTTGCCGTAGGCATGATAGGATACTTTGAAACGGGCAATGTTACGCGTACAGTCGTTCGATGCCTTACGGCACGGTTTAGGCATGCACTGAGAACCGAAGCTAGGCTAGCAATTGAGAAGGCGATGCGCACGGGGCCCGATTACGCTATCGCGTTCTACTCTTGAAGGTGAAGCTCAAGCGTCGTCCAAGTTTTTTGTTTCTTCGTAAATTATGTACAACTTAATGCACCGTATATTTACTTTCACGCATGAAACGTGCATGTGATCTGATGTAACGTTCATTTTTACAACACACATCAAAACTATGCTTTCATGCATTGTTTATGTGCTCCCCCCCCCCTAAGCTACGTCTAAAATTCAAGAATTACGCCAAAATACAGAAGTAAAATACTGTAATAGTACTGCGCAGCGATGTCAAGAGGACGAAGGCGGTGTATGATGCTAGTCGTTGGAAGGAAGGCGATTACAGGTGCATGCATCCAACACTGGGTATGACAGATTATTCATAATTTTATTCTTTAGTTTTACGGGCGAAAGTCACGATCTGGTCATAAGACACGCCGTAGCGTGAGACTGCGGATTATTTTCGAACATCTGCGCTTCTGCGTACACCTAAGCACCGAGGTCTTTTCGATTCCATCGAAATGTGGCCGCCGTGGCCGGGAATCGAACCCGCGTCCTCGAGCTTCGCACTGCAACACTTTAGCCTGCGATGTAACCACGGAGGGTTACACATATTAAGCTTTTGTCTTTTGTATAGTTGCGCCACATATTGATTGTCTATATCAACGAAAATCAGGCCAACGAAAATATTTTATTAAAAGCGACTGCCTGGAACACTAGGCCACGCGCCCATGCTGGCCCAATGTAAACTGAACTGAAGCATACGAATGCGTTCGACAATGCAAAAAACAATTGGGAAGCTGTGCACTTACTATGGGCGCTTCATTGAAATAGCTCGTTTTGGTGGACTAAAAGCGATCTGCTGGGCAACGCGCATTTCAAGAAAATTTCACTTGCACGTTTCATGATAATTCCGGCTTCGAGTAAATTGAATTCCTAACCCGCGTTTCCGTGATCACGTGATGGTCCTTTCGTTGGGCCGTTCTCAAAGTGATGAGCGCTAGAAAGAACATGAAAGACGCCATGCCGATTCAGCCCGAAAACAGCGTTTCGGGGACGGCCCATATCTATAAAGAAAGAAAGGAAGAAGGAAAGAAAGAAAGAGAAATAAATAAATAAATAAATAAAGAAAGAAAGAAAGAAAGAGAAATAAATAAATAAATAAATAAATAAATAAATAAATAAATAAATAAATAAATAAAGAAAGAAAGAAAGAAAGAAAGAAAGAAAGAAAGAAAGAAAGAAAGAAAGAAAGAAAACCAGTTTGTAAGGCACACCCACGCCAAGCTTCGTTTGCCCATATTTCCCCTACTCAGGAAGGGCTCTTGATTCTTTTTTTATTTTTTTTGTCACCCACTACGATGTTATGACCGCTTTGTAGTGATGCAGAACTATCGATGGTACTATCGATACTATCGATAGCGGAGTCACTATCGAACTATCGATGGTAAAAAATACTATCGATAGTGCTATCGATAGTAAGTACTATCGATAGTTTAAAATCAACAGCGCGAACTCATTGCAGAATAAATCTGGTTCCCCGCGCATGTGGTACATAGTGGAGCCGGAGGAGCAGGCTGAAGGGCAAGAAAGTCGACATGCTTGCGTTCTTCACCAGAGTGCTTCGCTGAAACATGGTCATAAAGTCAAACTATTAAGCTGTAGCGGAAATAAGCCGTTACATGGGGTGGAACTGCGAGGCTTCAGTTTTATATTGTATTTGATGATTGCAAAATAAAAAAAATATCAAGAACTAAGTTTGTTAATTGTAAGATGTAACTGGTTGCTTTTAAATATTAATGTTTGATGGACATATGCCGCCATTTTCACTGCGCAAATAATTTCTCTCGATAAAAATTTCCTCATAAATTAAGCGAAGCTGATATTAGGCTATCGCAAATATTTTGGCAATATGGCCAGCCAGCAACAGCCTCGTTATTGGCACCACTATGGATAGTTTGTCACGTGGCTGTGACGGTGAAGAATGCTACAGCAAGACTGGGAAATACGAAGCTCTTCTTTTGGTCGAAGTTGTGCCCACAGAATCAAAACTCGGAATACAAGCGATACAGGCTGCGCACTGATTGCGGCGAGAACAGTCGCCGGCCGTCGAGTAATCTGACAGTCGGTGGAAGGCTTCATCTTTTATACATCAGTCATCAAACCTTCCAGTGTTATCGCTATTGCTCGCGCAAGCTTTCGAATAAACTTGAATATTCGCGTCCGGCGCGTAACCTTAAAATGTCAAACATCGCGAAACTTCCCAAACATTGCGGTGCGGTCTGCGTCAAAACGCAAGCTAACAGTCTGTGGGGTGAAACCCGCATACATCAAAACAAAGCAATAAACACGCGTGGCAGTAATATCGTTACTAATATTACCAATGGTACTGCCGATTCGACTATCGATAGTTTATCGATAGTAGTACTATCGATAATTTGTTTACACTATCGATAGTTTCAAAGAAACTATCGATACTATCGATAGTCAATTTACCGATAGTTCTGCATCACTACCGCTTTGGCCATCAAATGGCCCTTGCGCCATTAAACAAAACAAGATGTTATGACCGCTACGTAATCTCCCACAAAACTATGCTTTGCATATCTGACCCAGACTGCAACCATAAGACAGTGGGCAAGATGATTAAATGAATCGGTTTAAATTAATTTCCTCTCCGTGACAAAGTCATACACCTCTCTCTACTTTCCTCGCTAGCTTGAAAGTGTGTCAGCGTTAAAGTACACGAATCATCAAAGCGCCGATGCTTCACAGAGTTTAAAACGGAGTAGTAGTAGAAGGAATGACTATGAGGTCGTGTCAACGCGCACTTCTCCAGCATTTCGAAATTCTATTCAGAAACTTAGAAATTACTCTTAATGCTCAATATATTCGTTCCCTTCGGGCGTCTCCTCGGTGCTACAGCCCCAGGAACGTCTGCTTTACCATATGTGAATTTCTTGGTGACAAAATAAGAATTCCTTGTTAATGTATTCCCAATAAAAATTCGGTACTTCGGCATTCTTCTCACTAGTTATTGTTTTCCATTTTATTGTGTTATTGTTATTTTTATTGCAATATAAACTAGTAATTCCTGAATTCTTATTTATACCCTAGGCGACCACTTTATTCCTCATCCTTGGTTAGTTGGTTGGTCAAACTTTATTAAACGGTCCTTAGAGACGCGACTAGCCTTTAGTGGGCTCCTACCATGTTCGGCTCAATTCAAAAAGTTTCCTTTTATATTAACCGCCGGCTTCATGGCCAGTCCCCCGTAGTGGGTAGGAGCCAAGAATAAAAACAAGCAAGCAAGCAAGCAAGCACCGCGCGCTGGCAAGACGTCATCTCATCTTCATCCGCTAGCGCGAGCGGCTCGGACGACACCGGCTTTCGAACGCGTTTTACTGCTGCGTAAGGACACGGCATCGACGTTTCACTAGTCATTGGTGCCGATGCCACGAACGCCATGAAGATTCATCGTCTTCTTTGCTGTAGTGCCTCCATCTCCTCAGAGCAGTCGCCATCCCTCAAGGAGTTTTCCTCGCTGTCACTCGAAGCTAGTCGTGTAGAGGCTCAAGACGACGTGTCCTGTGCGTCCAGCGAGTTGTCCATCGAGGACGCCCTTCCCAACCTGGACGTTGAAGCCAAGCCACGGAACAAGGTCGACAAACTTGTCCTGTGTGACCTCCTCGTTGACAAGGGCAGCCAGGAAGCGACCGCGTGTCATTGCAGAACAAGCCACGCAAGCACCCCGCAAAGAGCCCAGTGTCACATGGCTGCACTGTGGAGCGCCGGAGGGCTGCAGACAGTCAGGTAACAGATAATCTTGTTATTTTGTACATGGATTCTTTTGCAATAATCAATGGAACGAGCATGTCTAGGCTAAAGTATGCCTCGGCTATTCTACAATTGATATTAGTCAATTTTGTCGCGATAAGACACTGTTCATAGACGATTACGATACTCGGTAATGCGAAATTTGAACCAAGCGGTTTCAATGTTTTGATTTTGCGATATATGAGGAAGAACATTTTAGAGAGACACGCGCGTATGTTTAAGTGGGCACAATAACTCTAAATAACCCCCAATGCACCATTCTACACTTCTCTAGCCGTGAACGAAGGTTAGAGTACTTAAAATGTTATTTTTTATAATTACCCTAAAACTGCTCACTTCTGAAGTCGCTGATATGGACACCGTCAACATAGGCGTTCGCACAGGGGGGGCCCCCATTCGCATGAGGGGGGGGGGCGCAAAGTCTGCCCCATACATTGACCCCCCTAGCCACCTAAGAGGGGGGAGTGCAAATACTGCCTCGTTTACTGACTAGGGGGGGGGGCGCTGCGATGAACCATCGCCCCCCCCCCTGATGGGGAACCCTGCGCACGCCTATGACCGTCAAGTCAAATTCCATTAAATTTGGACGAGGCAGCTCCGCTGAGATGTCATTCGGGAACTCGATGCCTTGGCTACTGAATGTCGTTTCTTGTGCTCGTGTGGCACGGGTATTACGCCAGTATTTGTTACTCCTTCGGGAGAGCGATCGTTAAATGTTCCTCGCCGTAAATATTTATTAATTTCACTTTGTGTCCCACAAATAACAGACGCACATGACTCCACATGTTTTCCTCGCGGTTCAGTCACACACAATAACAACGTCCCTGTTGTTGTTGTTTCAGCTTGTTTCGGCCAAGTGAAACCAGCACCAGAGTGTCGCATGCGCAGAACAGCGCGCTGCCAGGACCGTTCGCGGCCGCCTTCTCGTCCCCCTTCGCCCTTCGGCCGGCGGCATTCTTTGTCACGGGCTGTCATGGTTGCTGTGACATAGCAGTGCCACACTCTACATGTGCCAACTCTGCCAGCGACGCCAGTGCTGCCACCTTCACTTGAACTGTTCAACTGTGGCGCTAGTAATGCAGTCGTCCCCGCCGTCGTGAAGGGAAGCACCAACACGAACTGCCATCGTTGCTCGACTACGTCACCGCATGTGGAGATGCGGATTTGAAGCCAGGCTTTGTTAATGCGCTCTCCTACGAGGCCAAGAGTGACCGGGGATGGCTGGGATTGCGCAGCTAGGTAGCGTCCGCGCAGCTCGCCGCGGGACAATCCTGCAGGATTCGGCTTGCCTCACATGCGACGGGCTCTGCCGCATTTTCGCTTAATTTTATATGTAATTTCAATTTTTACGTGTCAATGTAGTATTGTTTTGTTTGTTTCAAATACAGTTACTTACTGTTGAAGTGTGTTGAGTGGACTTCATGCGCATATTCTGGCGCGAGACTATGAGGGAGAAATTGAAATAAGTCATTCACTCCTAATATTTACTCATTATTTTAGCCAAGATTCTTGGCAGCAGCCTGGTCCTTCTTGAAACTGCAGTGTTGCCCTCCCAACGCCATCAACGCATCCAATTATATTAGGCTGAGCCACCGTCGGAAATGAAATCTTGTTGGCAGTCTACTGAGATTACTATTGCAACTGTAGTGATAAATACGGTTACCGTAGAGAACGATGAAGAGGACGGTTGTTGTGGTTGGTGCTCGTGCTGGCTACGTTTCGGGGAACTGACTGCTGTCCCGTCGCTGTCTCGCCTCTGAGACGCTCCCCGTACCTAAACTATTAAACGCATACTATCACAACGATTAACGCTTGACTAGAAGGGGAACTATACTACTTAAACAACGCGCACACAAGGCCTGTGGCGGGAGAGGGGACGTGCTACCCCCCCCCCCGTAATTTTGATGGAGGGGGTTGTTTTACCGTAAATAAAGAATGAAAATACGTGATTTTCTCGAATAGTCAAGGCCTCCAGCAAGTGCCCCCCCCCACCCCCCGAAAAAAATTCCTGGCTACGGGTCTCGCACACACTACTATAAGGTGTCTAAATATAGTATTGGGCGCGAGGACATACCGTGGCGCCGCCATGCGGAGGCATCCCTGTGACGTGCACGGTTGGATTGCTCCGCCGGCCCTCTCCCGCTCAGCCCGCAGCCGCTTTCGCGTCTGCTTTTTTATTAGATGCGAAGTATCTTAAGGCGGAGCTCAATCCGGTGGTGGTGGTTGTGGTGGTGGTGTGCGGCGTGACCGCCCTTACTGCGCATGCGCATACCCTCCCACTCCCCCTCTCCACTTCCCCTCTCCAAGTACCCTTTCCCTCCCCCTTTCCACTCTTCCTCTGAAACGCGGGCTAGACATGGCGAAATTCTCTCTTGCGCAACGCCGCGATGAGCTCGAGCGCATGCGCGTCCCCTCCCCTTCTCTCTCCTCTCCTACGCTGCCCCCCTCTCGCCCGCCTGTCGACCGCGTTCCCCGCTCGCCCTGTGAGAATTAACGGCCAGCCTAGATGGAAGATACGACGCGCGTAGCGTCCCTCTTCGCGTTCCACGACGCGAGGTCGGTAGCATGCCCAATGAACGCCAACGGAACGCGATCGTGCAAGTGCTCCGGCTTCGCATCGCCTCATGGTCCCCTTTAGCGGGAGATGGTGTAATTTTATTATTGTTGTACTTCACTTCAACGAAATCAGTAAAATACTGCTGCAGCTTCATCACTGACTGTACGAAATGCTAAATAACTGCTCATAAAAAAAATGTTAAGTCCCCATAATGCCTTAGACAGCGTCCTGACTGCCGGCGTCGTCTGCTATGGCCACCGATATGGAAACCGCGGGGGCCGCGCACGCTGCTTTTGTAAAAAGTAACGAATCATTTTGCGTCGAATGGGCCTTAGCGCGTGCGTGCGGCAAAGAAACATATTTTTTGTTGCAAGAAATGTGGGCAACTGTGCAACGTCATTCATTGTAAGTTTGCATATAATAACGAGCCGCGGTTGACACGACAAGCATGGGTAAATTTACGCTCCTGTTTAGTACACATAGCCCTATGACGCACGATGACAGCGGCTTCTCCGCTTTGTGGGAAGCAATCCAGTATGCTTAGAGATTCATGCAGCCACAACCTGTCTCATATGATTGGAGACACATGCACGAGAGCCATATGTACGCGCGCGCCTCATTCAGTGTTGTAGCTAGATCACGTGCCACATGAGTTTGTCTGTGGCACGATTTTAAAATCTATCTGTTGCTTCTCATTACGCGAATTTTCGAAGGTTGTCACACGTACGGTGCATCTTCGATCGCTACCGAGCCGCATCGGGATGAAAATTTTCGACGATTGACTCCGTTATCCAGCTTCCACAAAGGGGCCAATCGCGATCGAAAAATACGGTCTCGATCGGGCTCGATTGCTATAGCAAATGCACCGTGTGCCGGCCAGCCGTATTACTTTCGCACTTAAATGGCCATGCTGCAAGGTGTAGCTTACCGTGGTCTAAATGGCAATTTTATGTTGCAGTGAAAATACCAGCGTCCAGCATTTATAAAGCTTCATTGAAAAGCAGTATGACACTTCGCGGCTACTGTTAGAAGGTAAATCAGTGTTTGAAGCTGGCCATGTTTTCGCCTCTAGCGTAAAACAACATAGAGAAGAACAAGTGACACTGGCTATGGGCTCATTTTACAGAAATAATCTATGCAAAGAAACCCATGGGCTGAAGTCGAGAGTCTGAAGGAAACCCGTGTGGTCGGGAAAAGACACGAGGACAATTAAAATGGACACGAGGGCGAGGGGAGGGGGGGTGGGCGCAAACTGTGGTGGAAGTTACATCGGCGAGACAGGTAACTTTTCAGCAAAGACTCAAGCAACACATGTATGACGTAAGAAATGTTTAATCGAACTCGCTGGCCGAACACGTAGAAGCAACTGGCCACGAAATAGACCGGGAGAAGGCAAAGCTAACGGAAAGAGAAATAAACTGGACTTCTCGGCTTTATCTTGAATCTCTGACAATCCAGACAACGGCGCACACGCTTAATCGTCAAGACGGCAACTTTCCACACATGTCCGCACGTTGCCTACGTCATATTTTAAACATACATAACCAAACTGTTTGCGCATTCACTTTTAACTGTGAACAAGGCTCCCGTGCGGGAGCCCGAACGTCTTGCTTTTATAAATATTCTTGGTAGGTGTCCATTTTAACACCATAAACTTGAAATAACGAAAAAATGCCCCCACCTCCCCGAAGGGAATCGTGAGGAAATGCGAATGCATTTCTTGCGCTGAGAGTACACGGCGTAGTAACTTTAATGGCGTAAATTAATGACGAGACGAGGATTTGTACCGTAACCATTTATTTACACATTCATCAGCACCTGTTTGTGTTGTCATTGTACCTGACGGCCATAATCTCAGCCTTATGGTCGCCGTTGGCGTTTCACAGCGGCGTCTCGAGCACACATTTCCGGATGTTCTTGAGAGGCGCCCAGCCAGCGAACGGTCGAGAGTGAGGCTCGAGCGGACGGGAGAGTGGGGCGCAGGGAGGAGAGAGCGAACGGCGAGAGAAGGAGCGGCGAAGCACTGCACCTACCCTCTCCTACACTCTCTCGCAACACATGCTCCGGTTGCTCGGGGCGAGGATAAGCGCGCGCGCCCGCAGCTGTTGCTATGGGAGAGGGAGTGAGAGCGGAGAGATAACACCTGCCGGCGCGCGGACAACACCGGACGCCTCACATAGCCCGACTAAGAAATGCATTCGCATTAAAAAAAAAAAAAAGACAGGTGACCGTGGCATCATGCTCGTGAAAAACAGGGTAGCGGTAAAAGTGAAAGCTCACGCTTGGCCACTCGCGTACGTAGTGCACTGTGGCACGGAGCAGAAAAGTACCAGGCCGCCGATATATTTACTGCACTTTACCGGATTGTGTAGTCTCTGGGGGTTCACACATAAGAAGTGAAAGCAAAACAACGCTGTTCAAAAGCGAAAACGCCGCGAAATTGAGGTTAAAAACAACGAATTCAACCGTCCGCTTCCCTTCGCCAGAGCGAGGCGAGGTCACCTGATCCAACCCTGCACGTCACAGCGATTGCAGCGCCCGCGTCTCCAGTGGTGGGCCTCGCGCACATGTTTTCGGTAAATGAAGTGCTTCCAGTGCTTTCAACTGCCCAAATCACCCCTGCGAACAGCATCGGTGAAGTAGACAGAGGCACCACTGACGCGTCGCTTTGGACGCTGCTTTCCGACGTAACAGGAATGGGGTAAAAGCGCAATAGACTATGGTAATATGTAGCTGATATAGAATGCAAACAATCATGTAATATGAACGTCAATACTAAGCGATATACTTGAAGGCACCTTCTAACGCGATAGCCTTAAAGAGCTCGTTTCGCAGAAGTTCCGCTGTCGGTGACGGCGTCGTTGGTTGTGAGCGAAAAATCATCTTGTCCGTGACCGAAAAATCAAGAAAGATGCAAATCAAATAAATAGTATTAATCGTCGGGTTCGTGTGACAATCGCACCCAGGCCGTCTGCTTGGGAAGGCGGTGTTGTAAAACAAAGGCACACTATTTTTTGAACCTGCTTCGGAAAAAAGAACACTATATGAATGTCATGTAGGGGAAGGAGTCTCCTTAACGCATATAATATTGCGTGGCAGAAGCGTAGAATCGCGCAAGGCGTCAAAACATGTGAATTGTGCCATGAGTGGGTGTTTTAAATGCCCACTCATTACAAAGCGCTCAGAGATATTTAATCATCAGCAAAAGCATCAACAAAGTGAACAGCTGGGTACGTTCGCGTGTTGCCTTACGGACGCGTAGTGGGCCCTCCGCTGATTCGGAAAAGGAATAATTATGGCGTAGTGGGCACTTAAGAAGTGTACTTGCCGTAGGCATGATAGGATACTTTGAAACGGCCAATGTTACGCGCACAGTCATTCGATGCCTTACGGCACGGTTGAGGCATGCACCGAGAACCGAAGCTAGGCTAGCAATTGAGAAGGCGATGCGCACGGGCCCGATTACGCTATCGCGTTCTGCTCTTGAAGGCGAAGCTCAAGCGTCGTCCACGTTTTCTTTTTTTTAAATTATGTACAACTTAATGCGCCGTATATTTACTTTCACGCTTGAAACGTGCATGTGATCGGATGTAATGTTCATTTTTACAACACACAGCAAAACAATGTTTTCTTGCATTGTTTATGTGCTCCTAAGCTACGTCTAAAATTCAAGACTTACGCCAAAATACAGCAGTAAAATACTGTAATAGTACTGCGCAGCGATGTCACGAGGACGAAGGCGGTGTATGACGCTTGTCGTTGCAAGGATGGCGATTGGAGGTGCATGCATGGCCCACTGGGTATGACAGATTGTTTACAATTTTATTCTTCAGTTTTACGGGCGAAGGTCACGATCTGGTTATTAGACACGCCGTAGCGTGGGCCTGCGGATCATTTTCGAACATTTGGGCTCCTTGCGTACACCTAAGCACCGAGGTCTTTTCGATTCCATCGAAATGTGGCCGCCGTGGCAGGGAATCTAACCCGTGTCCTCGAGCTTCGCACCGCAACACTTTAACCTTCAATGTAACCAAGGAGGATTACTCATATTAAGCTTTTGTCTTTTGTGTAGTTGCGGCACATAGACAGTGTCTATATAAATGAAAATCAAGCAAACGAAAATATGTTATTAAAAGCGAGTGCCTGAAACACTAGGCCACGCGCCCATGCGTGCACAATCTAAGCTGAAGCATACGAATGCGTTCTACCGACAATGCAAAACACAATTGGGAAGCGGTACCTTGCTATGGGCGCTTCATTGAAATATTTCGTTTTGGGGGACTAAAATCGATCTGCTGGACAGCGCGCATTTCAAGAAAATTTAAACTGCAAATTTCAAAATAATTCCGGCTTCGAGGAAATTGAATTCCTATCCCGCGTTTCCGTGACCGTGTGAAGGTCCTTTCGTTGGTCTGTTCTCAGACTGATGAGCGCTATAGAAAGAACATGAGAGACGCCATGCCGATTCAGCCCGAAAAAGCCGTTCCGGGGACCGCCCATATTTTTAAAGAAAGGAAGAAAGAAAGAAAGAATAAGAGAGAAAGAAGAAGAAAGAAAGAAAGAAAGAAAGAAAGAAAGAAAGAAAGAAAGAAAGAAAGAAAGAAAGAAAGAAAGAAAACCAATTGGTAAGGCACGCCCACTCCAAGCTTTGTTCGCCCATATTTCTCCTATATATACTGAGGAAGGGCTCTTGATTCATTTTTCTTTTTTTGTGCACACACTACGACGTTATGACCGCGACGTAATCTCCCACAAAACTATGCTTTGCATATCTGATCCAGACTGCAGCCATAAGACTGTGGACAAGATGGTTAAATTAATCGGTTTAAATTAATTTCCTCTCCGTGACAAAGCAATACACCTCTCTCTACTTTCCTCCCTAGCTTGAATGTGTGTAAGTGTTAAAGCCAGCGAATCATCAAAGCGCAGATGCTTCACAGAGTTTAAAACGGAGTAACGTAGTAGAAGAAGAATGACTATGAGGTCGTGTCATCCATCGTGCACTTGTCCAGCATTTCCAAGTTTTATTCAGAAACTTAAGAATTACTCTGAATTCTCAAATTATTCTTTCCCTTCGGGTGTCTTCTCGGTGCTACATTCACAGGAACGTCTACTTTGCCATATCTGAATTTCTTGGTGACAAAATAAGAACTCCTTGTTAATGTATTCCCAATAAAAATTCGGTGACTTCGGCATTCCTCTCACTAGTTCATTGTTTTCTATTTTATTGCGTTATTGTTATTTTAATTGCAATATAAACTAGTAATTCTTCAATTCTTGTTTATACCCTAAGCTGTCAATTTATTCCTCGTCCTTGGTTAGTTGGTTGGTCAAACTTTAATAAACTGTCCTGAAAGGCGCGAAGTGCGCGCTGTGGGCTCCTCCCATGTTCGGCTCAATTAAAAAATTTCCCCCTTATATTAACAGCCGGCTTCATGGCCAATCTCCCGTAGTGGGTAGGAGCCAAGAATAAAAAACAAGCAAGCAACCAAGCATCGCGCGCTGGCAAGACGTCATCTCATCTTCATCCGCTAGCGCGAGCGGCTCGGACGACACCGGCTTTCGAACGCGCTTCGCTGCTGCGTAAGGACACGGCATCGACGTTTCACCAGCCATGGGTTCTGACGCCATGAACGTCATGAAGATTCACCGTCTTCTTTGCTGTAGTGGCCTTCATCTCCTCACAGCTGTCGCCATCCCTCAAGGAGTCTTCCTCGCTGTCACTCGATGCTAGTCGCGTAGAGGCTCAAGACGACGTGTCCTGTATGTCCAGCGAGTTGGCCATCGAGGACGCCCTCCCCAACCCGGACGTTGAAGCCAAGCCACGGAACAAGGTCGACAGACTGTTCCTGTGTGACCTCCTCGTTGACAAGGGCAGCCAGGAAGCGACCGCGTGTCATTGCAGAATAAGCCACGCAAGCACCCCGCAAAGAGCCCAGTGTCACATGGCTGCACTGTGGAGCGCCGGACGGCCGCAGACAGTCAGGTAACAGATAAACTTGTTATTTTGTACATGGTTTCTTTTGCAATAATCAGTTGAAAGAGCATGTATAGACTAAAGTATGCACCGGCTATTCTATAATTGATATTAGTGAACTGTGTCGCGATGAGGAAAACGTTCATAGACGATTACGATACTCCGTAATGCGAAATTTGAACCAAGCGGTTTCAATGTTTTGATTTTGCGATATGCGAGGAAGAAGATTTCAGAGAGACACGCGCGTATGTTTAAGTGGTCGCAATAACTCTAAATAGGGCAGCAAGTTGGGCGAATAGGAAAATACTCATGACGGGCAGCGCAAACAGAACATGGACGAAAAAAGGAAACGACGACACAGGCGCCTGTGTTGTCGTTTATTTCTCGTCCATGTTCTGTGTGCGCTGGCCGTCATGATGACAAGCTTTCAACTTCGGCAGAAACAACTGCAGGTCCGTTCAGCGGCGGCGCTTAGGTTCTGCGAATCCAGAAAGGAGTCAGGTGGGCGGCTCCAGACGGGGGGGGGGGGGGGGGGGAGGTTCAGGACATCCGGACCCCCGCCCCCCCGCCCCCTCTGCATCCGTCCGTGGTTGCGTCGTTAATTGACGGAAAGAAGTGGTTGATACTATTTTGTATTATGACTGAGCGTACTTTTTAGTAGCGCTACTGACACGGACAATCTGTTGTCCGGGACATTGCATTCATACGCGAATGCAATTCACAGCAGTCGCCGTAGACGGACTTCGGCACAAACATCGCTTTGTTTCTGAATATATTAACCGCAGACTGCGGAAAGCGTCTACAGTGACATTCGTCCCGCCGGCGCCCGCGCGTTCTGCATAAAGAATTGCATGAGAGAATATTTGTGGCCGTGAGCAGCCCCACTTTCTATTCATATATTTGTGTCTTGGTAGTGGTATACGGACGTCGACTCTGGACGTCAAAAAACTGACGACAGCTGGAACTTATCAGTTTCTGAAAAATATATATAGTAATGCTTCATTAAGGGTTGCAGCCTGTCATTTAGCATTGTTGCCGTATAGCACCCTAATGCGAAACCCCACGCGTAAATAAAAATGTCGAGTGCTTAGTATGTCCGCGTGGCAAGCAAGAAAAAAATTTATAGGGTGTATTTTTATTAGACAATGCTGATTTGTTACAAACGTTCCCTGGCATTGATGCTTCGGTCGTTTTCGCAGACGAACTGTTAAGCAGAATTGGCGTTTTTTTACATTAGAAATGGTCCCCTTACAGTGTTTAAACTCTTCGACCTTTTTCTGCACTAACATGTATGTGCTTTTGTATCTGTACCAAATATTTAATAAACTTCAAACTTCAACTCTACATCTAGGCGAAAATACTTTAGCGCAGCTAAAGTGACGTCTGATGATCTGACTAACAGAAACTCGGTAATTATCTTTTCAATGGCTGGCTTCACGGCCGTTATTTTCAGTAAGAAGTTGTAGTCGGTGACATTTTTTTGGCAATGGCATACCCATTTTTTTAGAAATCACCAAAGTTGCGCGTAATTTGAGACATTCCTCATCGAATTTTAATGGCGATACCGAAACTGACCACGCGTCCAGCGCGCAGGAAACTCGGCCACTCTGTTACGTCATTCCGGAACTTCCCATTACGAGGAAGACACGACATTTGAATGAAATGAAGGCGCGTTTCAGCGCTCATCTTCTGGAATGTGGCAAGTAATCTTACTTGTGCCAGAGGATCGCTTGACCTTCGCGTGTAACATCCGGTACTCATCTGTTTCTTTCGGGTTTCGCCAGAGAACACCGCGATATGCACCTTTTCTTTCTGTAAACAGCATAAAACTCGGAGGCTACCACTGCTGCGTGTCTTGCCCACAGGCGAAATACTCTTTAGCGCCTGTTTATAGTTTAAGAAAGAAACAGATAAGCGCCAGGTTGCGCGCAACGAAAAAAAATTTACACCATCTCCCGCTAAAGGGGACCATGAGGCGATGCGAAGCCGGAGAACTTGCACGATCGCGTTCCGTTGGCGTTCGTTAGGCATTGTTACCGACCTCGGGCATGCTACCGATCTCGCGTCGTGGAACGCGAAGAGGAACACTACGCGTGTCGTGTCTTCCCTCTAGCCTGGCCGTTAATTCTCACATGGCGAGCGGGGAACGCGGTCGACAGGCGCGCGAGAGGGGATCAGCGTAGGAGAGGAGAGAGAGGGGGAGGGGACGCGCTGGCGCTCATCGCGGCGTTGCGCAGGAGAGAATTTCGGCATGTCGAGTCCGCATTTCAGAGAGTCAACCGAAGGAAGCGCTGGACTGAACGCGCGCAACGCTCTACCACTCTAAGGAGAGGAGACTAGAGCAGGAGAGTGTACCGGTAGGGGGCCGGCACCCAGGTGGTCTGGCAACACAGGCTCGGCATTGGTCTCCAACGGGTTGGCCCAATAAACCACCAGTTCGACTACAGTTGCAACGCTATGTGCTTGCTTGTCATTCTTTACATGGTGTCAGAAGTCTAACTCGTCCGCTAAACATGGATAGCCTACCCACTACTGAACGCTTGGTGCTCTATGATAATGCCGCAGAGAACTGGAAACGCTTCCGTCAGCGCATTGAACTTTTCTTCAAAGCAACAGTCTCGGACAAAGAGCGTTCGTCAGCGCAAAAAGCTGCTATCTTCTTGCACGTCGCGGGACCTGAAGCCATCGAGGTATTTAACACTTTTACACTATCGGAAGCGCAACGTGAAGATTATAACGCCATCATTCAAGCTTTCGAGGAATATTGCATTCCGAAGACGAACGAAACTTTCGAACGCCACGTGTTTCGTTCCCGCCATCAACAAGAAGGGGAGCCATTCGAGCAGTTCTTGCGAGATGTGCAACTCAAGTCAAAGACCTGCAACTTTGGTGACTTAAGAGATTCTTTAGTACGTGATCTGCTTGTGTGCGGCATTCATGATAAAAAGCTCCGTGAGCGTCTATTGCGCGAGAAGAATCTCACGTTAGAAGCCACAATACAGTTTTGCAAAGCGGCGGAGGTGGCAGCGTTGCAAAACCGGACTCTTGAGAACGCTGCCAGTAGCGAAGTGAACGTGCACCGTGTCACTGGATCATCGGCAACGCCGGAGAGAAACTCAACTCGCGGTCGGTGCGGCTACTGCGGAAGGGTCCATGAACCAAGAAGATGCCCAGCGTGGGGCAAGGCTTGTGCATTATGCAAGAGGAAAAATCACTTCGCGTCATGCTGCAGAAGTGCCAAGGTTCATGAAGTTAGCACTCCAAGGTCCGGCGATGGACAGCAAGCAGCATACGAGTCGGAAGAAGACTTTGATATTTTAACAGTGCGCGTCGATAGCGTCTCGGGGCAGCGAGACTGGATCGTGAACGCGTTCGTGGCTGGACACCCGACGCGGCTCAAGGTGGACACAGGGGCACAGGCCAACATACTACCGTATGCTCACTTTCGCAAGCTGCGTTCTGGAAAAGCCATGCTCCGCCCATGCAGCACGGTGTTGACGAATTACGACGGAAACGTCATTCAGCACCTGGGACAAGCGACGCTCTCGCTTCAGCTTCAAGGCAAGCAAGAAAACGTACCATTCTTTGTTGTCAAGCGAGGCAGCCAACCGTTGCTTGGCCTGAAGTCATGCGAGAAATTCGGATTAGTCTCGCCTGTGTATGACATCAGCAGGGCCGAGTCAGACTGGCAGGAGGAGCTCCCTTCACTGTTTCAAGGTTTAGGATGTACCCGGCGTCCGTACCATCTACAGCTGTGCGACGAGGCACGCCCTATTGCTATGCCTCCTCGACGAGTGTCTCATGCTCTCAAGGAACCGCTACGAAAGGAACTGAGTCGCATGGAAGCTGCAGGCATTATCGCCAAGATCACCGAGCCCACTGACTGGGTAAGCCCGCTTGTCATTGTTCGTAAAAAAGATGGCCGACTGAGACTTTGCATGGACCCCCGTCAGATAAACCGAAACCTAAAGCGTGAACACTACCAACTCCCGCGTCGGGAAGATATTGAATCGGAATTAGCTGGTGCGACCTTCTTCAGCAAACTTGACGCTAATTGCGGTTTCTACCAGATCCTTCTGGATGAAAGCTCCTCTAAAATTTGTACGTTCGGCACCCCATTCGGACGGTACCGGTTCCTACGCTTGCCATTCGGCATTGCGTCTGCCCCCGAAGTGTTCCAAAAAACGATGAGTGAGATATTAGAGGGTCTGCCAGGAACTGCAGTGTACATTGACGATATTCTTGTTTGGGGAGCGACGAAGGAGGAGCATGACAAGCGTCTTCGGGGGGTGCTAGAAGCGGCAAGAAGGGCAGGACTAACTTTAAACGGGGACAAATGTGCATTTGCTACTCAGGAAGTGAAATTTCTGGGTGACCGCGTAAGCAAAGCTGGCATTAGACCGGACCCTGAACTTACCAGCTGTATTACCAACATGCCTCGTCCTTCCTGCAAGCAAGAAGTACAAAGGTTTCTGGGAGCAGTAAACTATTTTGGGAAATTTCTTCCGAATCTCTCGAAGAAAACAGAGGCATTGAGGTCCCTGATAAAGCAGGAAGCGGTATTTGTATGGGAGGCTCAACATGATGGTGAATGGAAGAATTTATTGAAGATGCTCACATCATCGCCAATTCTAGCGGTTTTTGACCCTGTGAAACCATCGAAGGTCTCGGCCGATGCGTCAAGCTTTGCTATAGGCGCGGCACTGTTCCAACAGCATGACCAAGACTGGCGCCCGGTGGCTTATGCGTCGCGAGTCTTGTCGAGCTCCGAGGCCAACTATGCCCAGATTGAGAAGGAGACGCTTGCTGCGACGTTTGCTTGTGAACGCTTTAAGGACTTCTTATTGGGCTACAAGGTCTTAGTCGAGACGGACCATAGGCCACTACTTTCAATAGCGAAGCAAAACTTGTGTGAAATGCCCCCACGTCTGCAGCGATATTTTTTGAGACTGATGCAATTTGATGTCGTGTTCCAGTACGTGCCGGGGAAGCAGTTGGTCTTGGCCGACACCCTATCCAGGATACAAGGCGCAGCATCTCACAGCCCTGACCCCGACCAAGATGATGTTACCGTCCACGCTGCCCACGTTCTCTCCGTCCTTGTGAGTGACAACATGAAAGCCCGCCTTGCTGCGGCAACATACGAAGATGCTGAGCTAAGGCATGTCATGGAGTCTTTACAACAGCAGAGACCTGTCAATGGAGAGCTGGCTGCATTTTCCTCTGAGTTGACATGCATAGATGGAATTCTTCTGCGGGGCAGTAGAGTGGTGATACCCAGAAGTCTGCGTCAAGAGATGCTGCAGCGCCTGCATGAGGGCCACTTGGGAGTTAACAAGTGCAAGGCCCGCGGCAGATTGTTGATGTTCTGGCGAGGAATGAATGCGGACATAGCGGCACTGGTTAGCCGTTGCGAAAAGTGTCGTCAGTTTGCGTACCGCCAACCAGCAGAGCCGCTGATACTGAGGCAAGTCCCAGAGCAACCATGGCAGCGCATTGGCGTAGACCTTTGCGAGTACGGTGGCCGGAGCTATCTGGTAGCTTACTGCGCTTACTCAAACTATCCCGAAGTAGAGTACTTATCTCAGACAACCAGCAAGGCGGTAATATCAAAACTTTCAATGATGTTTGCCCGCCATGGAATACCGCTCGAAGTGTGTACAGATGGAGGTGCTCAATTTACCTGTCGAGAGTTCAGGGCGTTCAGAGACAAGTGTGATTTTCTCCACACTACATCCAGCCCGCGATTTCCCAGGTCCAACGGCTTAGCTGAAAAGGGAGTCCAAGTTGTGAAACGACTGTTGAAGAAAAGTGAGGGTGTAGAAGATGATTTCTGGGTGGGACTGCTGAATTACCGGACATCCCCGCTAGAGGATGGGCGAACACCCAGCGAGCTGCTCATGGGAAGACGGCTTCGTGGAAGGCTGCCGGACTTTGCAGTGCCTAGCGCGAGTCCAGTACACAAGCCCCCTCAGAACTTAACACAGGGTCGACCTCTCCCGATACTACATGAAGGAGATATTGTGAGGATACGCCAGGACGGGTGTTGGGGTCCTAAGGCTCAAGTGCAGTGCTCAGTGGCTCCAAGGTCCTACACTGTTCGCACGGAAGGGGGCCAACAGTTTAGAAGAAATCGGCAGCATCTTCTAAAGACGGACGAGCCCTTCGAGCCAGAGGCTGTCCTGGATGAGGACTTCGCGCCAAATGAAGGGCCTCCGGAGGTTACCCCATGCCCAACAATGCCACAAACACCAGAGTGCCCCCATTCTGCAGCGACATCCCAGGAGCCAACTGTCGATGAGCCCAATCCTACCTCTCCAGTGTCGTCAAGTCCCAATCCAACGACACCACCTTTACGACGTTCTACTCGAGTGCGGAGGCCTCCAGGCTACCTACGGGACTACGAGGCCCTTCCCTTCTCCAGAGAAGGGAAGATGTACCGGTAGGGGGCCGGCACCCAGGTGGTCTGGCAACACAGGCTCGGCATTGGTCTCCAACGGGTTGGCCCAATAAACCACCAGTTCGACTACAGTTGCAACGCTATGTGCTTGCTTGTCATTCTTTACAGAGAGTAGCGCACGCGCCGCGAGAGCAGAAGCGAGAACGCAGGAGAAGCGCAAGCAGGTGCTTGGAGAGAAGTGGAGAGAGTAACGCGCAGCTGTTGGAGAGGGGGAAGCAGGAGAGTTGCGCATGCGTAGTGTGAGTGCGGACGCCCAGGCCAACGCCGCGGAACTGACCCCCGAGCAAGAGATGCTTCGAATCTAAAACGGTTTACTTGTGTATTTCAGAATAATTGCCAGTTTTCCTGACCAGATCCTACTCTTCAGCCCCGTAGGCAAGAATATTTTAAGGGGAGGGGGAGTCGCTTCCTGAAAACCTTGACTATTTGAGAAAAACACCTGTTTTCATTATTTATTTTTGGTAAGAACACCTACTTCACCAGAATATCAGGGGGGGGGGCAGTCCCCCCCCTGGCTACGGGCCTGCTACTCGTACGCGCCAAGATTCAAATTACGTCGCATTCTCTTCCTGGGATGTTCCGGTCTGATGTAAGAGAGCGCACGCTTTTCTTGCGCGCCGGGCGCGGTTAGTTTCGATATCGCCAATATATTCAGTGATGAATATTGCAAATTAGGCGCAACTTTCAGGATTTCTGAAAATGGGAATGCCATAAATTGTGGCGCTCTGCAACATTGCCATAGGAATAACTGCCCTAGGGTAAAAAAAAGAAAGAAAGGAAGCAGTCAGGGTAAGATGGAAGCTTGTGATGAAAAATTCGTGACGAGGGGCTGTGCTGGAGCCGAGGTTTCGACAAGCGAACTTGTCTTCAAGGCTGCAACTGCGCTAGAGTAAATAATATAAAAAATAAGTAATGAGTGTGTGTTAATTAGGCGCTTCAATGTCACTTTAGCTGCAGCAAAGTGTTTCCGCCTCGATGTAGGGTTCGTGTGCAAAAGCGACAGGAGCCTGACTGTCATAAAATTGTTATAAAAATCTGCACTTTCTTACACAAAAAAAATACTTTGTATATTTATACGAGTGCCTGCATACGATACCGCTGCTGTCACGACCTAATAATAGAAATTGCAAATGAACGCATAGAACGAAAGGGTACTGAATAAAAATGTATCCCAATAAATGAATCCAAGCATAATTACATTGGTTAGGCTGTTACGGCAGCGCTCAGCATCGAGCTTGAAACAGTACAGTACAGTTATTTTGGCACACATAAATTAATTTTAGGTCTTCTATAACCGTTTCCCGTGTAAGTTTGTCAGATCTCACTTCGAGGCAAGCGCATTTGCAGGACAGAGATTACTCACCTGTGCAAGCCACTATTTCTTGGGGAAATTCCATGCTAAGAAAGCAAAATATTTTAATGGGGATAAGTACATGATACATTTTTTACTTCCAGAATCAAAGAAGAAATCGTCATTATTTGATTCGAAAGGCACTGTTTCCGGTAAATCAAACAGGAAAATTTTCATTATAAGATCAAGCAATTGCTTATGAAACTAGCGCATTTCAAAAACATTGTTTATTATTAATGCAGCACGATGGAGCCAAGTACGTGTCGACTGCAACCTGGCATGAGCATCATTCTCCAGGTCGTTGAGTGCGGCGGATTTGCTTCCGCCGAGCACAACCCCGGTGTCTTGGGCTGCAAGCCTCAACTGCACCAGCAAGACAAGCTGCTCCGTGTGTTCACCAAGGCTGACATGGACAGCGACACTGGCGGAGCAGAAATCCAAGCAGCGGCATTTGGAGGCTATGCGAGGTAAGAGGACCTATACTTTACGATAAAAACACAGTAGGGAATCACTGAACTAATCTAACACTTCATTTCGTCTCATACTGTAAAAACAAAAGACTCTGTACGGAGTCCTGGAATGTCGTCATACCTTGAACGCGTCATTAGAAGCAGCATTTATACGCGTGACACATGGGTACAGAAAATGTCATTAACTTTCTAATGCGTTAAGATTTAATGTCATTTCTGCGGTGCCACTAGGGCAAATCAAATGGCATTCGCATTAATGCCCTGACGTCACCTAATGTATTCGCCAGGACTCATTCGACTGCTAAATTTATATTCTCGAAGCCAAGGCTTGCTTACTGCAGTGTACATAAAGCATAAAGTATACATAAAGTCATAGGAAAAAGTGTTCTTACATGACCTTTAACAAATCTCATGCAATTCTGTAGGAAAAGGAGATGATTTTAAAGGCTCGTTTATCTTTGTGAGACACAATATTAATGAGAACTAACAGACAATAACGCCAAGGAAAGTATAAGGGGTGTTATCTGTAGTATTTAGAATATAAATGTGAAGAAAGTAAAGTGGACGAAAAGATGACTTGCCGCCGGCAGGGACCGAGCCTGCGTTTCTTTCCTTGGCGAAAGTAACGCATGATGACCGCCGCCGTAGCTCAGTGGTAGAGCATCGGACGCGTTATTCGAAGGTAGCAGGTTCGGTCCCTGCCGGCGGCAAGTCATCTTTTCGTCCACTTTACTTTCTTCACATTTGTATTCTAAATACTACAGATAACACCCCTTATACTTTCCTTGGTGTTATTGTCTGTTAGTTCTCATGCAGTTCTGTAGTTGCACTATAGCGAAATTCACTTCCCACATGTAACGGCTTGGACATGGCAGGCGTCATGTCAAATTCTTGGCTTCGCAGTCAACATGCAACGGCCGAAGTTGCTGCGTTCAGTTGGAATGTTGTAAAAAACAGCCGCAAACTCCAGCTAATGTGGTGCCATAGTATGCTTCATTCTACACTTCTCTAGCCGTGAACGAAGGTTTGAGTACTTAAAATGTTATTTTTTATCATTACCCTAAAGCTGCTCACTTCTGAAGTCGCTGATATCGACACCGTCAACATAGGCGTTCGCACAGGGGGGCATGCCCCTCCCCCCTTATAACCTAAGAGGGGGGGGGGGCACAAAATCTGCCCCATACATTGACCCCCTCCCTAGTCACCTAAGAGGGGGGAGCGCGAAATCTGCCTCGTACACTGATTTACAAAGGGGGGGGGGGGCTGCGATGATGTTATGTCCTGTCCTGTTATGTCCTGATGGGGAACCCTGCGCACGCCTATGACCGTCAAGTCAAATTCCATAAAACTTGGACGAGGCAGCTCCGCTGAGAAGATGTCATTCGGGAACTCGATGCCTTAGCTACTGAATGTCGTTTCTTGTGCTCGTGTGGCACGGGTATTACGTCAGTATTTGTTACTCCTTCGGGAGAGCGATCGTTAAATGTTCCTCGCCGTAAATATTTATTAATTTCATTTTGTGCCCCACAAATAATGGTCGCACTTGACCCCACCAGTTTTCCTCGCGGTTCAGTCACACACAATAACAATTTCGTTCTTGTTGTTGTTTCAGCTTGTTTCGGCCAAGTGAAACCAGCACCAGATTGGCGCATGCGCAGAACGCCGTGCTGCCAGGACCGTTTGCGGTCTCTTCTCGTCCCGCTTCGCACTTCGGCCGGCGGCATTCTGTGTCTCGGGCTGTCACGGTTGCTGTGGCATAGCAGTGCCACACTCTACAGGTGCCAACTCTGCCAGCGGCGCCAGTGCTGCCACCTTCACTTGAAGTGTTCAGCTGTGGAGCTAGTAATGCGGTCGTCGCCGCCGTCGTGAAGGGAAGCACCAACACGAACTTCCTTCGTTGCTCGACTACGTCACCGCATGTGGAGATGCGGATTTGAAGCCAGGCTTCGTCAGTGCGCTCTCCTACGAGGCCAAGAGTGACCGGGGATGGCTGGGATTGAGCAGCTAGTTAGCGTCCGCGCAGCTCGCCGCGGGACAATCCTGCAGGATTCGGCTGCCTCACATGCGACGGGCTGTGCCGCATTTTCGCTTAATTTTATATGTAATTTCAATTTATACGTGTCAATGTAGTATTGTTTTGTTTGTTTCAAATACAGTTACTTACTGTTGAAGTGTGTTGAGTGGACTTCATGCGCATCTTCTGGCGCGAGAATATGAGGGAGAAATTGAAATAAGCCACTCACTATTACTATTTACTCCTTATTTTAGCCAAGATTCCTGGTAACAGCCTCGTCCTTCTTGAAACTGCAGTGTTGCCCTCCCAACGCCATCACCGCTTCCAAAGATATTAGGCTGAGCCACCGTCGGAAATGAAATCTTGTTGGCAGTCTACTGAGATTACTATTGCAACGATTATCGCTTGACTAAGGGGAACTATACTACTTAAACAACGCGCATACAAGGCCTGTGGCGGGAGGGGGAACGTGCTACCCCCCCTCCCCGTAGTTTTTATGGAGGGGGTTGTTTTACCGTAAATAAAGAATGAAAATAGGTGATTTCCTCGAATAGTGAAGGTCTCCAGCAAGTGCCCCCCACCCCTCCCGAAAAAAATTCCTGGCTACGGGTCTCGCACACACTACTATAAGGTGTCTAAATATAGTATATATATCATGTTTTCGGTAAATGAAGTGCTTCCAGTGCTTTCAACTGCCCTAATCACCCCTGCGAACTGCAGCATCGGTGAAGTAGACAAAGGCACCACCGGCGCGTCGCTTTAAACGCTGCTTTCCGAGGTAACAGGAATGGGGTAAAAGCGCAATAGACCATGGTAATATGTAGCTGATATAGAATGCAAACAATCATGTAATATGAACGTCAATACTAAGCGATATACTTGAAGGCACCTTCTGGCGCGATAGCGTTAAAGAACTCGTTTCGCAGAAGTTTCGCTGTCGGTGTCGGTGTCGGCGTCGTTGGTTGTGAGCGAAAAATCATCTTGTCCGTGAGCGGAAAATCAAGAAAGATGCAAATCAAATAAATAATATTAATCGTCGGGTTCGTGTGACAATCGCACCTAGGCCGTCTGCTTGGGAAGGCGGTGTTGTAAAACCAAGGCACACTATTTTTTGAACCTGCTTCGGAAAAAAGAACACTATATGAATTCCATGTAGGGGAAGGAGTCTCCTTAACGCATATAATATTGCGTGGCAGAAGCGTAGAATCGCGCAAGGCGTCAAAACATGTGAATTGTGCCAGGAGTGCGTGTTTTAAAGGCCCACTCATTACAAAGCGCTCAGAGATATTTAATCATCATCATCCGCAAAAGCAGCAACAGAGTGAGCAGCTGCGTAGGTTCGCGTGTTACCTTACGGACGCGCAATGGGCCTTAGCTGAATCGCAAAAGGATAGTGGGCACTTAAGAACTGTACTTGCAGTAGGCATGCGAGGATACATTGAAACGGTCAATGTTACGCGCACAGTCGTTCGTTGCCTTACGGCACGGTTGAGGCATGCACCCAGAACCGAAGCTAGGCTAGCAATTGAGAAGGCGATGCGCACGGGCCCGATTACGCTATCGCGTTCTGCTCTTGAAGGCGAAGCTCAAGCGTCCTCCACGTTTTTTTTTCCCTAAATTATGTACAACTTAATGCGCCGTATATTTACTTTCACGCATGAAACGTGCATGTGATCTGATGTAATGTTCATTTTTACAACACACAGCAAAACAATGTTTTCTTGCATTGTTTATGTGCTCCTAAGCTACGTCTAAAATTCAAGAATTACGCTAAAATACAGAAGTAAAATACTGTAATATTACTGCGCAGCGATGTCACGAGGACGAAGGCGGTGTATGACGCTTGTCGTTGCTAAGGATGGCGATTGGAGGTGCATGCATGCCCCATTGGATATGACAGATTATTGATAATTTTATTCCTCTGTTTTACGGGCGAAGGTCACGATCTGGTTATTAGACACGCCGTAGCGGGGGACTGCGTATCATTTTCGAACATTTGGGCTCCTTGCGTACACCTAAGCACCGAGGTCTTTTCGATTCCATCGAAATGTGGCCGCGGTGGCAGGGAATCTAACCCGTGTCCTCGAGCTTCGCACCGCAACACTTTAACCTTCAATGTAACCAAGGAGGGTTACTCATATTAATCTTTTGTCTTATGTGTAGTTGTGGCACATATACGGTGTCTATGTAAACGAAAATCAAGCAAACGAAAATATGTTATTAAAAGCGAGTGCCTGAAACACTAGGCCACGCGCCCATGCGTGCACAATTTAAACTGAAGCATACGAATGCGTTCTGCCGACAATGCAAAACACAATTTTGAAGCGGCACCTTGCTATGGGAGCTTCATTGAAATATTTCGTTTTGGGGGACTAAATCGATCTGCTGGACAACGCGCATTTCAAGAAAATTTAAATTGCACATTTCAAAATAATTCCGGCTTCGAGGAAACTGAATTCCTATCCAGCGTTTCCGTGATCGTGTGAATGTCCTTTCGTTGGGCTGTTCTCAGACTGATGAGCGCTATAGAAAAGAACATGAGAGACGCCATGCCGATTCAGCCCGAAAAAACCGTTCCGGGGACGGCCCGTATCTTTAAAGAAAGAAAGAAAAAAAGAAAGAAAGAAAGAAAGAAAGGAGGAAAGAAAGAAAGAAAGAAAGAAAGAAAGAAAGAAAGAAAGAAAGAAAGAAAGAAAGAAAGAAAGAAAGAAAGAAAGAAAGAAAGAAAGAAAGAAAGAAAGAAAGAAAGAAAGAAAACCAATTGGTAAGGCACGCCCACTCCAAGCTTCGTTCGCCCATATTTCCCCTGTATATACTGAGCAGGGCTGGGCAAAGATACTTTGAAATTGTATCGCGATACGATACAAGATACCCAGGCAAGAAGTATTGGAGATACATATACAAGATACTACCGCAATAATTTTATCCGATACGATACTTGCCAAATGTATCTTAAGATACTTCGATACATTCGCAAATTTGTAATTATAGACCACCATAATGTAGTAGCGAACGCCCATGCGCAAAAAGTTTGCTTGAAAATTTCCTTAATGTGACCAATTTTGTTTTACTTTAATGAAATGTCTGTTAGTATCTCAAAAGTTTTGTCCTTCTCGCTCAAAGTGCATTAGTTTACTTCCGACAGAACTTATTACGGTTTGCTTCGGCTGCTTAACAGGACAGCTGTTCGCTGACAGCGGCTCTTGCTTGTCATTTTTGTAATTGATGAGCGTCGCTGCTCAGCTTGCCGACCTCAGATAGCCGGTCGCCATCTAATTACAAGAACTTCAATAGAATCCTTCGCACGATGGCGCAAATACCGGTGTGGCGTTTTACCCTGTCTGTAAAAGACCGCTTACGCAATACCGAATCACCGGTGTACAGCAGCGACAACGCTGCTAGCGACATTTTTCGTGACGCATTGTGTGTACGTATGGAGCTCATAGAACTGCAATGACTTTTCATGTTCTGCTTATCTATTGGCGTAAGACGTTCGTTATCAATATACGCACTAACTTTCAATGTTTTAACAATTTTTCTTCAACGAGAGAACATGTGCACCACAGAAATACCTAATAGCTATTGTATTATTGCGATAGCAATTATATGGACAGTCTCGGCTGGAAAATGTCCGCCCCCGTCGCCGTCATGCACCGTATATGTATAAGTATGTATATATATATATAAAAGCCCCAAAGAAAAATAATTCAGAAAAATGCTTCCGAAGCGCGGAATCGAACCAGGGACCGCTTGCTCCGCAGCGAATGGGGCTAGCCACTACGCCACGGAACGCAGGTCCTCAGCATAGCTAACGGCGAGCGTTATATACACACCCTTTGCCGCTGGACGGACTCAGAGATGGCCGACGCTCATAAGCGTTTCTTCATTACCAGCGAGATGGCGCTAGGAGCGCGACGAGCGCATTTAAAAGTCGTCGGCGAGCTCGCTCGCTTCTTATATTTGCGCAAGGAGAACCTTGGCCTTCCGCTGTCTGCTCGCGCGGTTTTCTCGTGGTGAGGGCAAGAGGGATGTTTCAAGCTTTAACCGTGATGTCCGCGCTCATGTTACGGAGCGCCGCTAAACGACGCCGCTAAACGAACAAACAGAAGATGAGCGCGAACTATCAAGTGTCACAGCTCGACACTTGAAGCACGCTAGTTTCCTTCGCTGCTTCGGCCGCCTTTGTAACAGGAGCGCTGTTCAAACTGAGAGTATCCATTGGCGAGCCTCACTTCGTATAGCATTAGTTTCTTGCTATCGCATTCATTGCTTCGCCCTTGCGGCGAAACTGTGATTTTTATCACGTGGTGGTGACGATGAAGAAGGCGGCAGTCATTCTGGTAGAAACAAAACTGCTCATTGGGCAAACTTGTGCCCAGAAAAACAAGTAACTCAATGTACGTACAAGCAAAAGAACGCTGTACATTGACAGCGGCAATAAATGTCGTTGGCCTTCGGTGTTCTGATCATCGGCAGAACGCGTGGTCCTCTATTCGTCAGCGATGGAAACTTCCGGCGTTACCACTGCTGCTCGCGTACTGCGCATAATTTTAATAATTTTTGCGGTTTTGCATCACAACATTACTATATGATTATGATGGACGCCGTAGTGGAGGGCTCCGGAAATTTCGACCCCCTGGGGTTCTTTAACGTGCACCTAAATCTAAGTACACGGGCCTTAAACATTTCGCCTCCTTCGAAATGTGGCCGCCGCGGCTGGGATTCGCGCGTGATCTTAACAGAACAATCTGAAACAATCGCGAAGATTCCGAAACATCGCGGCGCGGCTTGAGCCGAGCGCTGCTCATAATTTTTTTTTTTGCGATTCAAACCCAAACACACCAAAATAAAGAAATAAGAGCGCGTGGCAGTATAGTTGCAAAAATCGTCGCAGGACACCGCTGCTATTCACGCTGCTATTCACGCCACCTATAGCTCCGATTGCCTGGCGATTTGTAATAGTAAAACAAAAAAATTAAGAAGGCCTAAAAAAGGAAAAGAAATATACGTATAAATAAAATAGAAAAGCCGTTCTGCATCAAACATTCATTGTGAATAAGTATTGAAACGCGATACAGGCGGCACCCCTAATAGCTATGACAATTAGGCATGAAGTATCGTCAACTTACCTGTTAATGTAAGACAGCAAAAATATTTAGTGCCTACGAAAAATTGACTGAAACGACTCGTTGGGACGCTCATGAGAAAAACGAATAATTTGGCATAACAATGTTTCTCGAATCTCTTTTCTAACAACTTGAAGATGGCTCCTAATTATTTCCAGAATTATAATGCAAGCTCAATTTCGCTGTTCTACTAAGCAATAAGCAGGATGTTTGGTACTGTACACTCACTTCGCGCACACATAATTACATATTTGCTTTCAAAATCGCCTTGGCAGAACAGTAAACTCAAGTGAAATATAAATGCGTAAACAGTAGCAGAAATAAAGCAGACAGTTCAAAGTAAGAATAAAGCAGAGAGCTTATTTTGGCAGCACATTACAAGAGACATATTGCTGTGATCAGATCCAAAAAAAAAAAAAACGGTTCAGAGCCCTATGTAATGTACGGGGTGCAAGAACAGGACAACTAAGCCTGCACTTGTGCTAACAATCAAATTATGATTTCAAAAACTCTTTGAAGATAGCAGGAACGTAATAATAATAATAATAATAATAATAATAATAATAATAATAATAATAATAATAATAATAATAATAATAATAATAATAATAATAATAATAATAATAATAATTGTTAGGGTTTACGTCCTGAAACCATGGTACGATTATGAGGGGCGCCGCAGTGGAGGGCTCCGGAGATTTTGACTACCTGGAGTTATTTAACGTGCACCTAAATCGAAGTACACGGGCCTCAAGTATTTTCACCTCCATCGAAAATGCCACCGCCGCGGCCGGGATTAGATCGACGGAAGGAAAAAAATGATAGGGTACACGAACATATATCCTTCTAGGTAAACGCTTCATCTATTAGATCTAGCATCGGTACAAGTGGTGCTATAGTTAGGACCTTTTTTGCACATAAGTCAATCGCATGTAAGTCGAACTTACATCGACAAGATCCTTCAAATCGGTGATGTGTGAAAGCCACGAGACGCAAAGCAACCCAATGCTTCAGATTTCGTAAGGAAGCACTTCGCAGGGGAGCGGCATAAGAATTCGCGCGATAATCGCCGCACGCATTGTAGTACGCGGCGCTCGACAGTGGATAAGGGTAACTATCATGGCACTGGCACACGAGAAAAGAAAGGCACGTGAGCTAATCATAGACGTTCGCGCGCTTGTTCTGTCGAGACAGCGCGAGTGGTGTCATATTGCTCTGTTCCACCAACAGGGACGCGCACACCTCATCGCCTTCCAGAAAGATAAGGATATGTCACTGCACTTACTATTATTCAGTCGGTTTAGTGGCACCAGTACCAGCTTGAGAAGCAGAGTTGAGCCAGCGATTATTGTTTCGTACGGTGGTGTTTCTATAGGAGTATCTTGTATCTTAAGATACACGATACATTATTGAATGTATCGGAAATACAGATACAGATACTCGTCTTGCGAGACGTATCGCAATACAAATACAAGATACCCAAAGAGTATCTAAGATAGTATCTGAGATACATGTATCTTCGATACTGCCCAGCACTGACTATACTATACTATACAAGGCTATGTTATGCTCTGCTAGCGTGCCTGGATAGCCGAGTGGTTACGAAGCACGCCTGCGGATCGTGGGTACGCGGGTTCGAATCCCGCCTCATCAAGAAATTTCTGTCGTGAAGAATTTCTCTTTCTTTCTCTCTTTATATACTCTTTCTCCCACCCATCAGGTATGTTCCATCCCACGCCGTACTAATCGGGATATGTGTTATGGCACCCAAGAAGAGGACGAAGATAGTGCGTGCCAGTTCATGATTATGATAATTATATGTTGACGCGAAACGGCATAACGAAAAGCTTAACGGCTCCGCTGTAAAATTCGGTGATGCCGAATATTTTTATTTAGAGCAAAGAACAAAATAAAAAAAATTCGGCAGATCCCACGCCATGTGGGAATCGGTTTCATGCGAAGCAATCAGCGAGTAGTTGTCTATGCTGCATTTTTTGGCTTTCAGCCAAGCGTTAAGAGGTGGATTGACGTGTTTTTGTAAGCGTAGCAGCTGTGTGCACATCGTGGCCTTGCCAGGGACGTCGACAACACTGTAACTTATGGTCTGACGTAACGTCAGCACTCATTTTAGAGCACAGACGTGAGTATTATCGAAACGAAGTGCACTTTACGGTGCGATGATGTGGAAATCATATTCAACTTTCGTTAGCGTATTCCTCCGGGGTGGAGCAACGCTCGGATATAACTTGCTGAATCATAGGAATACAAGTGTAATGTTTATTACACTTCTATGAAAGCGGAGTCAACACTGGAACCACAATTGACGTTAGCCCGGCATGACGCCTGTATCATAGGAGTACATATGTAATGTTTATTTCTTTGTTGTAAAATTAGTAGGGGTGTGCGAATATCAAATTTTTCGAATACGAACCGAATACGAATATCCACCTTCGAATATCGAATCGAATATCGAATATCAAAGGAAAAATGCCTCCACAGTAACAATATTTTATTTAACATGTAGCTATCTGAAAAAAAAAAAAACATTAACAGCCTGACTGGCAACACAACATACACTGCTATCTCCAGAACACAATGTCCAGGCTAGCACAATGCACATCACAACGCAAGCAAATATCACGGCACAATGAAAGTAATTACTAGGTGTTATCATGAAGAGACACCCCCCCCCCCTGCCACTGAAAAGGCATGCTCGCTTGGAACAGAAGTGGCTGGTATAGGGAGGTACACGGGGCAAAGCTTCGCCAGACTGGGGTATCTGAAGGCGCCATCAGTCACATGGGTCACTGTCTTTCTTCAGAAGTGGTCCCGCATAGTGAACGAGGGGTAGTGCGGCACGTTACGGCCGCATAATATTGAAAATGTACGGTTACATGATCGCCAACAGCGCTGCACGTCGGAGATGCCCCAGCAATAAATCATACGTATTGGGGCGCTCGTCGCAGGCAGATATCGTGCCTCCGTGTACTTACGATGTTTATCGCTCCTCTCGGCAACGTTTTTAGCTATACGAACGCAGCGGAAATGTGGAAGACGAGTTATTTTACGCATGATAATCGAATCGCATATTCGAATTTTTCGTATATTCGAAGTTATCGAAAATTTCGAAACCTTTCGAATACACGATTTTCGAATCGAATACGAATATTTCGAATGTAATATTCGACGAATATTCGAAACTTTCGAATATTCGCACACCCCTAAAAATTAGCAAGCAATGCAACCACAACTGACGCTGCGCTGATATTATGCCTGCATAAGGTCTTTTTCCAAAGCATTTTCGAGACATGACGTGGCTCTGTGGTAGAATACCTGACTGCCACGCAGAATTGTTGTGTTCGATTCCTGCTCGGATCCGGATTTTTATTCTTAGCGTTCGCCGGGTGAACTCTGCCGATGTCGGTTTTTCTTAATGCTCTCGCATTTAAATTACGAATGTCTGTTCGCGCCGTTCCTGGGAAGACATAAACTGTCAATTACCTGTGGCGCATAACTACTTACTGTGGCCCGTGGTATACGGGTATGTGCCATACGTGTCTGGAGGAAAGGGTTTGACGACGCACGCGATATGGATTTTCACGTTATTCATGTCATGACCAGACAGGCATATTCGTCAAACCCTCTTACCCTCCCATGCCAATCTTGGTCTACACCAAGTTATGGAGGCGATCACGAGAGCACCCAGACGTAGGCGGCTAGATAGATAGATAGATAGATAGATAGAAACGTTCAAAGTGCCTATAGGGTTCGCTAAGAAATGCTTCGCATTTAAAAAACGATAAGTAATTAAGCAAGGTACCGTATTTACTCGAATCTAAGCCGATGTTTTTTTCGAAAAAACGATTTGCGAAAGTGGGGGGGGGTCGGCTTAGATTCGAGTGCAATGATTAAGCTTTTTTTCATTTTTGGCCTTGCGAACTTCGGGGGTCGGCTTAGAATCGGGGCCGGCCTAGATTCGAGTAAATACGGTAAGTCCGACCCACAGCGGTGCCATGACCCATACGTAAGCTCCCGAAAAATGTGGTGTGCATGTCAGACAAGCCTGCAGCCTTAAGCTTTTGGGCAACACGGTTAAATAAATCTGTTTAAATTAATTTTCTCTCCGTGGCTTAGCAATATATATCTTTACCTTGAAAGTGTGTTAGTGCTAAGACTCGACGAGTCATCTAAGTGAGGGTGCTTTATAGAGCTTACGATGGAGTACAGTATATAAAGAAGAAGAACGACCATGAGGTCGCGCCACAGATTACGGTGTCCACAAGTCATTTCCGCACAGAAACTCTTGAATACATTAGAAATGAACCTCCGTGAAGTGCTTATACTAAACAGGTATGTTCAAACAATTAGAATAGAATTTGACGATATATTTCCCAAGAAATGCAAACATTTACCCAATAGGTACTTAAATGGCACTTTCGAAGACCATTTGTCAAATTTAGAAACGAACATCGTAATAGCGACTGATGCTTCAGTTTGTGAAGAAAGGCAGGAGTGGGAATATCATCATTATCTTTGGATTGGTCTTTTTCAATTCGTTTACCTGACTTTACGCCTATTTATCAAGCAGAATTGCTTGCAATTGTCCTAGCTTTATGCAAATTACCCCTATCTATAACAGAAGCAGTCATTATGACAGACCGTCTATCTCTTCTTCATTAACTGCACCTGATTTGTCAAATACCTTAGAAGTGTTTTATTCTCTTGTCCCAAGATATTTACGTCTTATTCGTTTGGTGTGGGTACCAGGTCACAAAGGTTTAACCCACAATTAATATGCGGATGGACTCGCAGTAGCATCACACGATGGCCCCATAATTTCTATATTGCCGACGTTGGCGTTTGTCTCTGCGGCGCGATTTGAAAAGTTTGCCACGTCAACTTTGCTAAGTCTCCTGGGTCAACATCTGAGTTTCCTCATCTTAATTATCCTTGGAAGAATCGATGGTGCTCCACTAGAAGGGCAGAAATATCAATTACCAGGACTACGATGCCGAGTTCCCCCACTGAACTTTTACCTGCACAGGTCTGGTCTGTCACAGCCACATCTGTGCCTCCACTGCAACGAGAGTGAATCTCTACACCATTTCTTTATAACATGCAGATTGTTCAAAAATCAAAGAAAATGACTGCTAGAAGAACCCTTCCGAAGGATAGGCTTAAATTTACCCCCCCCCGTGGTTCTCTCCATTGGTGCAGTCGAATTGGGCAACAGGCACATGAACGTTTTCGAAGCCGTATGCAATTTTCTACGGGGGACAGAGCGAATTGATTGTTAGGTTGATTTAATTTCACTTTATTTTTCATTCATATTGGCTTCAAATTTTTTAGCCTTGACTTTTAGATTGAGTTTTTCTTTAAATATTGTTTTTCTAAACATATTCGAAATGTAAAACAATTTTATCTCTAAAATAAGGTGCCGCCCGTTTCATGGCCGATCCCTCGCAGTGGGTTGCGCCAGGTTGCCAAGGAACAACCAACCAACCAACCTTACATCTTCGTGTTCTTCATTCTTCTGGTTAACCTACCTGTCTTTCCTTTCTCTTCTCTTCTCTTCGTTCTTCGTTCTTCGTGTGACATTCCAATTTCTTGCTATCGCATTCACTGCTTCGCCCTTGCGGCGAAACTGTGACTTTTTTTCAACAATATTGGTTTATTATTATTAATTTTTCCCTTAATTATACCAGTGAGCTGTTTCGGAAACTATCTATTTCTAAACATATATAGAATATAAACAATTTCATTTCTAAAACAAGGTACCGCCCGTTTCATGGCCGATCCCCCGCGGTGGGTCACGCCAGAGTACTAAGACCAACCAACCAATAGCGCGCTCGCAAGACGAATCGTCATCTTCATTCCGCTATAGCGCGAGCGGCTCGTGCGACAACGGCTTTCGAACGCACTTCGCTGCTGCGAAAGCGAACGGCGCCACTACCAGCCATGGGCACAGATGCATCGATCGGCATCAAGGTTCACTATCTCGCCGACGGTAGTGCGTCCATCTTCTCAGAAGAGTCGCCATCTCACAAGGAGTCTTCCTCGATGTCACTCGACGCTAGTCGTGATGGGGCTGAAGACGAAGCGCCCTACGTGTCAATTCAGGACGTCCTTCCTGACGACCGGGACGTTGTAGCCAAGCCACGGAAGAGGGCCGACAAACTAGTCCTGTGTGAGCTCCTCGTTGACAAGGCCAGCAAGGACGAGGCCGTGTGTCATTGCGGCACAATACGCCGCGCAAGCACCACGCAAAGAGCCCAGTGCTACATGGCGGTATTGTGGAGCACTAGACGGCCGCAGACAGTCAGGTACAGGTAATCTTGTTATTTTGTGCATGAAACAATCCGTAAACAGTGGGTGGGTGCTCTAGCCGATGTTCCGACAAATGGACTTGTCTTCTTCAAGGCTGGAACTGATTTCTGTATTTTCTCAAAATCTGTATTTTCTAAAAAAAAAAGACCCAGTATATCTACGTGAGTGCGTAACTGCCGATAACGTGTACACTATGACGCTGCTGTCACGGCTTAATGGTAGAAATGTCATATGAACACATAAATCGAATGGGTAGTGAATGGAAATATGTCCAAATAAGTGAATCCTAGCATAATTACATTAGTAAGCCCCTGACTGTAGCGCCGAACATCGAGTTTGAAAGAAAACAGCACTGTTATTTTGGCACACATAAATTAAGTTTAGGTCGTCTACAACCATTGCCCGTGTAATTTGTTCAGATCTTATTTCAAGGCAAGTGAATTTGTAAAACACAGTCTAATCAACTCCACACGCCCCCATTTCTTAGGGAAGTGTCACGCTAATAAAGCACAGTAATTTAACGCAGAGAAGTACAAAATGTATTTTCTCCTCTCCAGAATCAAAGATAAAATTGTCATTGCTTGATTTAAAATGCACTGTTCCCTTACTATTAAGCAGCAAAGATTTCATTATAAGAGCAAACAGTGGCTTATGAAAGTGTATTTAAAAAGCATTGTTTATTATCATGTGGCTTCAATGCAGCACGATGGATCCAAGCATACGTGGACTGGAACCAGCCATGAGCATCATTCTCCAGGTCGTGCAGTGCGGCACGTTGGCTTCTGCCGAGCACAGCCTCGGTGACTTGGCCTGCAAGCCTCGGCTCCACCTGCGAGACAAGCTGCCCTGTTTGTTAACCAAGCCATACAACAACAGTGACACGGGCGGCGTGGCCAATACAAGCAGCTGCTTCTGGAGACTATGCGAGGTAAGATGACCTTTTTATATATACTTTTCGATAAAAACACCATAGGCCTAGCAGTGGACTCATTTAACCCTTCGTTTCTTCTGATTACTGTAAAAACAAAAGACTGTATACCGAGACCTGGAGTGTCGTCATGCTCCATATACGCTTCTCTAGAATCAGCATTTAAATGTTACTCCTTGAGCAGAACGATCGTAAAATATTCCTCAACCGTTGGATTTCACTCTAAATATTTCTTAATTTCGTTTTGTGTGCCACAAATAACAATCGCACTTTACATCAGTTTTCTTCGCGGTTCAGTCGCACACAATCGAACTTTTCAATTGTTGTTTCAGCTTACTTCCGCCAAGTGCAACCTAAGCCAGAGTGGAGCATGCGCAGAGCACCACGCTGCCAAGACCGGTCGCGGCCGCCTTCTCGTCCAGCTTCGCACTTCGGCCGGCGGCATTCTGTGTCACGCGCTGTCTCGGTTGCTGCGGCATAGTACTGCCACAGTGCCAACTCTGCCAGCTGCGCCAGCGCTGCCACCTTTTCTTCAACTGCGGAGATTCAACTTTCAACCTTCAATTTTCAACTGCACTTTAATGCGGTCATCTCCGCAGTGGTGAAAGGAAGCGTCAGCACGAACTGCCTTCATTTCGCGACTGCTTCCCCTAATGAAGGGATGCGGATTTGAAGCCAGGCTTCGTCAATGCGTTCACCTACGAGGCCATGAGTGACCGAGGATGGCTGGGATTGCGCAGCTAGCTAGCCTCCGCACAGGTTGCCTTGGGACAATCCTGCATGATTCGGCTTCGTCGCATGCGACGGGCTCTGGCGAATTTTTCCGTAATTTTATATGTTATTTCAATCTTTACGTATCAATGTAGTATTGTTTTGTATGTTTAAAATACAGTTACTTACTGTTGAAGTGTGTTGAGTCGACTTCATGAGCACCTTCTGGCGCGAGGCTGCGAGGGGGAAATTCAAAAAAGCCATTCACTCTTACTATTTATTCATTATTTTAGCCAAGATTCCTGGTAACAACCTGCTTCATCTTAAAACTGCAGTGTTGTCCTCCCAACGCCATCACCGCATCCAATTATATTAGGCTGAGCCACCGTCGGAATTGAAATCTTGCTGGCAATCTACTGAGACTTGCTATTGCTCCGATTAAGGCTTAAATCGAATACAGAGAAAGAATGAGCGGGTGATAGACAAGAAGCGGACTGATATTCATTTTGTGAAACACGCCAACAAATTTACTGATTGCCGTAGGTGTGTGGTGTATGAATTCCGTTTAGCCGCGGCCGCTTTTACGTAGGGCAAACGGGTCGCTGTGTTAACCAGAGATTAATGAACATAACTGATCGCTAACCGGAGGCTCACCATCTAATCTATCATTACACATTGTCGAGAGTGTAATTGAACGCCAAAATTTGATGAATGCGCGATTTTGTACCGGCACAGGAATGAGGAAACGCGTTTAATGGTTGAGGCCTGGCATATCGATAATAGTTGTAGCGCATGCGTGAGCCAACCATCGATTAACTTGCATAAAGAAGAAATCAAGTGTCTGAATAGTTATCTCTCACGTAGACCACCACGCGTGAAGGATTGATAGGTTCGCCTATTGCTTGGGCATGCGCAGATGAGTTTTCGTGCCTTCTTTCTTTTCCGCCGTTGTACGCCTTTTCAGTTGTTAGTCGGCGTTTGTGGTGTCTTGATTTCTCTCTTGTCTCCGTGTTTGCACGCCCTGTCTCTTTCACAGCGTTGAAGAGCTCGTTTCGCAGAAATTTCGGTGTCGGTGTCGGCGTCGTTGGTTGTGAGCGAAAAACCTTGTCCTTGACCGAAAAATCAAGAAAGACGCAAATAAATAATAATAACCTTCGGGTTCGAGTGAGAATTGAACCCAGGCCGTATGGGTGGCAATCAGGTGTTCTACCACAGAGCCACACTATTTCTTGAAACTGCTTCGGAAAAAAGAAGACTATATGAACGTCATGTAGGGGAAGGAGTCTCCTCAACGCATATAATATTGCGTGGCAGAAGCGTAGAATCGCGCCAAGCGCCAAAATATGTGAATTGCGCAACGAGTGGGTGTTTTAAAGGCCCCCCTACTACAAGGCGCTCAGACATACTTAATCATCATCATCAGCAAAAGCAGCAACAGAGTGAACAGCTGGGTACGTTCGCGTGTTGCCTTACGGATGCAGTGGGCCTTTCGCTGATTCGCAAAAAGGAATAATTATGGCGTAGTGGGCACCTAAGAGCTGTACTTGCCGTAGGCATGATAGGATACTTTGAAACCGCCAATGTTACGCGCACAGTCGTTCGATGCCTTACGGCACGGTTGAGGCATGCACCGAGAACCGAAGCTAGGCTAGCAATTGAGAAGGCGATGCGCACGGGGCCCGATTACGCTATCGCGTTCTACTCTTGAAGGTGAAGCTGAAGCGTCGTCCAAGTTTTTTTTCTTCATAAATTATGTACAACTTAATGCGCCGTATATTTCCTTTCACGCATGAAACGTGCATGTGGTCTGATGTAACGTTCATTTTTACAACAGACATCAAAACTATGCTTTCATGCATTGTTTATGTGCTTCCCCCCCCCCCCTTCCCTAAGCTACGTCTAAAATTCAAGAATTACGCCAAAATACAGAAGTAAAATACTGTAATAGTACTGCGCAGCGATGTCAAGAGGACGAAGGCGGTATATGATGCTTGTCGTTGGAAGGAAGGCGATTGCAGGTGCATGCATCCCACACTGGGTATGACAGATTATTGATAATTTTATTCTTTAGTTTTACGGGCGAAAGTCACGATCTGGCTATGAGACACGCCGTAGCGTGGGACTGCGGATTATTTTCGAACATCTGCGCTTCTGCGTACACCTAAGCACCGAGGTCTTTTCGATTCCATCGAAATGTGGCCGCCGTGGCCGGGAACCGAACCCGCGTCCTCGAGCTTCGCACTGCAACACTTTAGCCTGCGATGTAACCACGGAGGGTTACACATATTAAGCTTTTGTCTTTTGTGTAGTTGCGCCACATATTGATTGTCTATATCAACGAAAATCAAGCCAACGAAAATATTTTATTAAAAGCGACTGCCTGGAACACTAGGCCACGCGCCCATGCTGGCCCAATGTAAACTGAACTGAAGCATACGAATGCGTTCCACAACGTAAAAAAACAATTGGGAAGCGATGCACTTGCTATGGGCACTTCATTGAAATATTTCGTTTTGGTGGACTAAAAGCGATATGCTGGACAACGCGCACTTTCAAGAAAATTTCACTTGCACATTTCAAGATGATTCCGGCTTCGAGGAAATTGAATTCCTAACCCGCGTTTCCGTGATCGTGTGAAGGTCCTTTCGTTGGGCTGTTCTCAAGGATGGAGCGCAGAAAGAACATAAATCGCCATGCCGTCAGCCCGAAAACAGCGTTTCGGGGACGGCCCATATCTATAAAGAAAGAAGGAAGAAAGAAGAAAAGAAGAAAGAAAGGAAGAAAGAAAGAAAGAAAAAGAAAAAGAAATAAAGAAAGGAAGAGAAAGAAAAAGAAAAAAAGAAAGAAGGAAGCGTTCGGGGACGGCCCATATCTATAAAGAAAGAAAGAAAGAAGAAAGAAGAAAGAAAGAAGAAAAGAAAGAAAGAAAGAAAGAAGAAAGAGAGAGAAATAAAATAAATAAATAAATAAATAAATAAAGAAAGAAAGAAAGAGAAAGAAAAGGAAAAAAGAAAGAAAGAAAGAAGAAAGAAAGAAAGAAAAAAGAAAAAGAAAGAAAGAAAGAAAAGAAAGAAAGAAAGAAACCAGTTTGTAAGGCACACCCACGCAGCTTCGTTTGCCCATATTTCCCCTACTCAGAAGGGCTCTTGATTCTTTTTTTTCTTTTTTGTCACCCACTACGATGTTATGACCGCTTGGCCCAAATGGCCCTTGCGCCATTAAACGAACAAGATGTTATGACCGCTAGGTAATCTCCCACAAAACTATGCTTTGCATATCGACCCAGACTGCAACCAAAAGACATTGGGGCAAGATTATTAATGACTCGGTTAAATTAATTTCCTCTCCGTGACCAAAGACATACACCTCTCATCCTTACTTTCCTCGCTAGCTTTGAAATGTGTGGTCAGCGTTAAAGTACACGAATCATCAAAGCGCAGATGCTTCACAGAAGTTGAAACGGAAGGTAGTAGTAGAAGGAGATGACTTATGAGGTCGGTGTCAACGCGCACTTCTCTCAGCATTTCGAAAATTCTATTCATAAACTTAGGAAATTTATCTAATGCTCAATATATTCTTCCCTTCGGGCGTCCTCCTCGGTGATACAGCCCCATGAACGTCTCCTGCTTTACCATACTGTGCATTTCTCGTGACAAAATAAAAGTCCGTGTTAATGTAGTCCAAATAAAATTCGGTACTTCGGCATTCCTCTCACTAGTTATTGTTTTTCCATTTATTGTGCTATTGTTATTTTATTGCATATAAACTAATAATTCCTGAATTCTTATTTATACCCTAGGCGACACTTTATTCCTCATCCTTGGTTAGTTGGTTGGTCAAACTTTATTAAACTGTCCTGAGAGACCGCGACTAGCCTTTAGTGGGCTCCTCCCATGTTCAGCTCAATTGAAAATTGGCCGCGTATCTGCGTGCTTCGCTGCAAATGTCGTGTAAAGACGATAGAAGAGGCGCTCTGTGAGATATGGACGCATCTGGCAATACGTCGGGGAAACATGAGTGCTGTGTGCGTGCTGGTAGTCCCGGCGCAGCAGCAGGCGAAGGACGGCGGTGACCAACGCGGACCGGCTGGGGACGCCAGCCAGCCCGAAAACGCGGTTTGGCGCGAAGACGCTGAAGCAGAGAAACGTCCGCACTCAACGAGTACTCTCCCACACACTCTTTTATTTACACGTCGCCTGAGGTAAAACAGGAACGCCAGAGCGGCGCCCACAACCGGCAGCCTGAAGGCCGCCCACAACGCTGCTTTTTCATTTTTTAAATATTTTTTTTTCACCTTCTTGGCCTTCTCAAAACTAAAGTTTTTCAACACCAACCCATGGCATTCGTACAGTGCAAATACAGAACGAAACCGAAACACAACAATGAGCTCGTGCGAAGGGCACGGAGGAAGGCAAATTTCAGCGCCAGTCGCATTTTCAGCTTTGTTCAAACAGCACTCACTAGATGACGACGAAGTAAAGGAAGGCACAGGACAGGCAGCGCCTGTCCTGTGCCTTCTTTTACTTCGTCGTCGTCTAGTGAGCGCTGTATCAACAAAGATGAACGCATACCAACTCGCTCAAGCTTCCATTCTTATGCATTTTTCAGCGCAGCTTAAGAAACTAGGGGCCTTAAAATTACGTATGTATGCATTTTCGATTAAAGGAACACGCCACCTAATACTTACCTAGTGATGTTGCACCTCGGATATGCATGATATTTAATTTTTGATCGACAACGTTCACAAGTATGAACAGCCGTACCAGTTCAAGACGGCTGGCCCTTGGGCAAGTGGTTCAAGTTTGGCCGAGTGGCTGAATCGAGGTACGTGCCGACAAACAGAAAGACAGACAGACAGAAAGACAGACCAAAATTTCTGCGTTTAAGTTCCCCAAGAAAGACTATCGTCTTTAAAATTTTCCTTTTATATTAACCGCCGGCTTCATGGCCAATCCCCCGTAGTGGGTAGGGGCGAAGAATCAAAAACAAGCAAGCATCGCGCGCTGGCAAGACGTCATCTCATCTTCATCCGCTAGCGCGAGCGGCTCGGACGACACCGGCTTTCGAACGCGTTTCGCTACTGCGTAAGGACAAGGCATCGACGTTTCACTAGTCATTGGTGCCGATGCCACGAACGTCATGAAGATTCACTGTCTTCTTTGCTGTGGTGCCTCCATCTCCTCAGAGCAGTCGCCATCCCTCAAGGAGCCTTCCTCGCTATCACTCGATGCTAGTCGTGTAGGGGCTCAAGACGACGTGTCCTGTGTGTCCAGTGAGTTTGCCATCGAGGACGCCCTCCCCAACGTGGACGTTGAAGCCAAGCCACGGAACAAGGACGACAGACTGCTCCTGTGTGACCTCCTCGTTGACAAGGGCAGCCAGGAAGCGACCGCGTGTCATTGCAGAACAAGCCACGCAAGCACCCCGCAAAGAGCCCAGTGTCTCATGGCGGCATTGTGGAGCGCCGGACGGCCGCAGACAGTCAGGTAACAGATGAGCTTGTTATTTTGTACATGGTTTCTTTTGCAATAATCAATGGAGGGAGCATGTCTAGGCTAAAGTATGCCTAGGCTATTCTATAATTTATATCAGTCAATTTTGTCGCGATAAGGAAAATGTTCATAGACGATTACGATACTCGGTAATGCGAAATTTGAACCAAGCGGTTTCAATGTTTTGATTTTGCGATATATGAGGAAGAACATTTTAGAGAGACACGCGCGTATGTTTAAGTGGGCACAATAACTCTAAATGACCCCCAATGCACCATTCTACACTTCTCTAGCCGTGAACGAAGGTTAGAGTACTTAAAATGTTATTTTTTATCATTACCCTAAAACTGCTCAATTCTGAAGTCGCTGATATGGACACCGTCAA
>NC_051176.1:336530179-336607217 GCF_013339695.2 Rhipicephalus sanguineus
GATGTTACAGGCTCCCTTATCTCATGCCATGCTTAAGTCAAGCCCTTGTTGCACAAGGGCATGACTTAAGCTCTTAAGGCCGAATCGCATGCCGCGTTTTCTGGCGCTTCATTCACCAGCGTCACTCGGTGCCAACGCTACCGACGATGGCGACCGAAATGTCACCCTGAGGACGTCTCAGACATTGGCAGCGTTGCCGTCACCACCGGAAGCAGCTTGGAGAACCAATCAGTGCGCGGCTCGCAACAACTTTCGCCTACGTAATGGTGTTGTCGTTGCTGAAGAAGCGGGGGCCATCCAGCTTGGATCTATTAAGTTGTCGTCGTGCACTATGTGACACACAAGTCCCCAACCGATGCCTTAGCTTTGTGCCTAGAAGCTTTGACATTAGGCAAAGCACTCGTGACCATTTTGAACTGTTTCCGAGAACCATACTCAATTCATTGGTGGGCTCAGCAGGAATGGCTGCATTGGCCGTATGCATTGCCTCAAAGATGTGCAGCGATGGCACTCACTGCAATCTCAGAGGCCATACATTACGAGTTAGCAGGTTCGTTGAAAAGAAAAAAAGTACGAGACCTTGAGATGGCAGTGTGTTTCCTTTACAATACTTTGAATATTTTCCAATTACGACAAGTAAGGCATAAAAGCAAAAATCATGAATATTTTTTATTGCTACATTGACAGACATTACACGTTGCTTCAGGAGGCTTCAGGTTTTCCATCTGATCACATCGTGCGACGCAGGGCTGGCGCTGGTCTGCGCTTCTCGTGCGGATGGTTGCACTTTGGCGTTCATGTGACGCCGCCGCAAGACGCAACGCCAGGAAATGCCGCGGCAAAAGCGCTCCACATGTGGGTCGGGGGGGGGGGCGTTGGGTGCCCGTTCCTGCATTGGGCGCCCGTTCCTGCGTTGAGCGTCGGCGTGCCTCGCCCGTTGCAACCGAGAAAACGAACACAGCGGAAGATGAAAGCGAACGCGGAGAGGATGGCTAAAGGGTAAGAAGAAAAGCAGAATGCGGCACGAGACTACAAGATGGTGCCATAGTATTTGCAATGCAATACGCGCTGTGGAAGCCGAAGGCACGGGTGGCCGAAGGTTATCGCTGCTGCCGCTAAGGGAGCCGCGAAATGAAAACACGCGTACTGCTACGCTCCAATTTCGCATTGGGCAGTATCGTAATTAATCGTAGGCAATTTTCACGTCCTCCTTACCCCTTTGTTTTTTCTCTCAGTTTCCGTATCAAAACTGCCATTTCTGCGAGCTTCTCATGATGCTTCCCGTGCCCGAAGCCTCCTTCATACAGGGCCGCACCCATGGATTTTTTTTCGGGGGTGTTTGTGTGTAGAACAGCTAACATTCGCAACTGGTCGTTCGCTGTGAAAGTGTGAAAGTATTCTAGTGTCACCCGAAAAGTTAAAGCATGAAAAAATTCGGGGGGTGCCGCAGGAGAAATGCTGTTTTAAAACAGAAAGTTATGTTTTGGAGCAAATTTCAAGCAGACTGAAAATTGAAGGATCACTCGGAGAAGTACAACAGTTAGTGCGTGCAACTATTTGGTGAAGATTCTTATTGTGCGAACAGGAAACGCTGCTCTATCGTAGACAAAGCGACAAGGCCAACAGCCCCACAGCAGCCGTTAATCAGGCTCTTCTTCATAGGAAGGATGACACATATGTTGGCTTCACCGCAACATATAAGCCGTGTATTGCGGCGAAGCATTAGTGACAAGGGCGAACATGGAACGCACAGTTTCTGCGAGCGACAGGTGTCAGGACGTCATTGCAAATAGAAAAATAAACTGAATGGGTAGACTGCTTTCTCTTTTATTATTAACAAACAAACAAAGAAAATGTTGCGAACAAAACGATTCCGTTTGCGAAGCGCATGCACAGCACATTGTCACAAGCCTGAATTAGCATGGTTAATGTCCGATTGTATTTATTGATCATTAACCATTAGCTACGCAAATAATCGTAGAACGCCAGCGTGACACTCGGTAGCAAGTGTGAGCGCGCAAATAATGAACGCCAAGTAGATCATGCATCGCGACCCCGCAGACGCTATTGGGAGGCTTCACCGCAACAAATATTCCTTATTGCTGCGAAGCATGTCTAAAATGTTGGATGCCGGCCGTGGCTGAAAAGGCCCGCAGTGGTTCTCAAACGGGATTCTACGAAGAGCTTTTGTAGTGTTCTGCGAGTGCTCAGGGCTAATATATGCGACTCTATCCTATTTATCCCCCATTAAATTAAACCATTTATTAACCTAGAAGAGAGAACTTCTGCTGCGCAGGAGAGAAATTCTCTCCTGCGCAGCGCCTCATCGCGGCGCTGCGCAGGAGAGAATTTCGGCATGTCGAGCCCGCATTTCCGAGGAGCCAACAGAGGCAAGCGCTGGACTGAACGTGCACAGCGCTCTATCATTTGAAGGAGAGGAGACTAGAGGAGGAGAGTAGCGCATGCGCCGTGAGAGCAGAAGCGAGAACGCAGGAGAAGTGCAAGCAGGTGCTGATAGAGAAGTGGAGAGAGTAACGCGCAGCTGTTGGAGAGAGGGAAGGAGGAGAGTCACGCATGCGTAGTGTGAGTGCGGACCACAACGCTGCGTGCGGATTACCACGCCGCCTTACATACCCCCAGCAAGAGATACTTCGCATCTAAAAGTGTTCTTGTGTAGGTCTTGGTGTAGTTCTAAATGCTGCGCTTAACGCAGCTCCACTACCGCGAAACCTGAGGAAGTGCGTAGCACGGGCAACCCAACGATTCCTTTGGCACTTCCCACCGCCTTGGCGATCGCGCGATTGCCGAGGCAGTGGCACCCTCTCTTGCGCGGTGCTGGTATCAGCCGCATGTTTCAGAAACTTTATTTGCTATTTTAAGTAAATTATTGCGAAAATTCTTGGTTATTTCTTAAGTTTTATATTACTTTAGACCTTGTTAGTTTATTTTGCATTGGTTTTGAGCATTGTTAGCCTTGTTTTAGGCCTGTATCGACCACTGCGTGACCATGCGACATGAGACGGTGGACAAGCCGGGCACCTGGAGTGCTATTAGGTTCCTTATTAGGTCCTTCTTACACCATGACCACAGCGCTGCGTCGGTTTCATAACAAACGCACGATAACATTGGCGTAGCCAGAGGGGTGGGGGGGGGGGGGTTCAACTCGATTGAAGTTGCAAGGCGGGCTTGAATTGGTATGGCATATTTGGATAACAATGGTAGTGCACTGAAATAGGACTCAAGAAGGCAAGAAGGCTCTGCGCGACAAGCGTTTCGATGGGCGCGCAAGCGGCACCGCGCTTCATGCCGGCGGCGGGCCACACGAGCATTCAGGCATAGCCCAGGGCTGAACCAGGGCTCCCAAACTATATATCCACTGGTAATAACCACGCTGTCACATGTTATGGCACCCACGTCTTTCATAAAGCAACAACGGAAACTGGCGCAACATGTGCGAAAATAATACAGGGCTATATCTGTCTTTCTTCGAGGCCATACAAGGAACCACAGTTTCCTGGAACACACTATCTCTCCCATTTCTGTCACTTAAAACCGAGGACAACTCTTTGCTGACGGTACGTCAGCACAAAACACGCGCTCAGCCGGGTTTATTTATCCGGGGCTCGTTTCGGCTAGGCCGCGAGCAGAGCGGCGAACACAAGGCGGACGGTCTGGCCCAGCTCCAAGGCAAGCCACGCACGCTGGCTGGCAGACTGAGCGCGCACCTGCCATCGCGGCCGCTTGTTCGGGCCACTTGTTGGGACGCCTCGATGCAGCCCCTTGGCGCCTCATGACTTCTCCACGGCAGCGGATCGATTAATTCCTTTATTCCTTCAGGCGTTACCTGACGCAAAAATAGTGGAAGCTTTCAACGCGGGTGCTTTTTCTTTTTTCTGCCCGCGCGGAGTACGGCGTCACAGAGTATTTAGCAGCGCGGACAACCACGGCGGCCAAGAGCAGTCAAAATGGTGGCGACAGTTTTGCGTCAACGTCTTCCCGTGTGTCGCCTGTATTCACAATGAGTACTCCCACCTTCAGATCACCACATTTGGCGCTCTGCACACGGTTCATAACGTCTAGCAGTTAATTTACCGCGTGAAGGCGTGAGACTTAAAGAATGAAAAAGAAATGGCTTTGATTGTAGGGCTAGATGATCATGCACTACAAGGTTCCCTTTCGTTCAATTTCCTGTGTGTTCTCAACGAAAAAGGAGGGAAGGGCTGCACACATGTAATCTTAGATATAAACACACAAACGCACTTTATAAACATTTTTAACTATAGCAACATTCCTCAGACACCAGATTTCATATAATAACAGCTGGGATTTTACGTGCCAAAACCGCACATTCCAAATTTTCCAAAGTTCAGTGAACCGATAAGCGCACGGCCAGATATTTGTTTGCAGAGATTCGGTGCAATCGTTCAAGCTACTGAAGCATTTACAGGGCACGCACATCTTAAAGCGCTCATTGAACTGACAGCTTCCGGGTGCCAACAGTGATGTAGTTGGCCATTAAAAAAAATGAAAAGATCACTGATCATTACGATACTCCCTAATGCGAAATGTGAGCGCAGCTGTACATTTGAGAGAGGCGCGCGTACGTGCAGACTACCTTAAGTTTTTATTACTTTTTAAATATTTATTTCAATTTTTAGTTTACTTTTTTTTTCATTTCCTGTTTTACTTTCCGTTTCGGCGGCGATATTTTCAGAGCAATCCGGCCCGCGACGCAGGAGAAAGACTCTTTCTGTTCCGACGTGGGAGCGGCCCGCTACGTGCTAGAACGCGTTCCGAAGTTACGCATCCATCCAGCCGGCCTCGACAAAAGAAGAGCGTAACTTGGCTCGTGGCGCTCAAGACCGCCTATACGGCGAGGGTCAACAAGGCACGACGCTCAACGCAAGATCGGGCGCACATGAGATACGCTCTAAAACGGTAACAGGGTAGCGAAAAATAGGAACACTCCAGCTTTTAGTCAACGCGCGTTTATGACATTCTGTGTGGATATCGTGCCTGGATAAAAACGTGTGTGGCATTATGTATAGTGAAAGACGTTTCGTGAGATTCAAATCCGCACTGAAATCACGTGCCGGGGCACTATCGCGCGAACAAGAGGCGAAAAAAAAAAAAGTGCAGCAGTACAATGAAAGCACGGAATGCGACAGGCGGATGTGCATTTCCAGATGCGTGCTTGATGTACAAGTACAGGCTCATTTCAACGTTCAAGAGTGCAGCATGTGTTTTTAGATTTAACATCTTTGTTCTGGCATAGTGCTTAGCTCTATATATGTGCTTTTTGTGCACCTTATATTATTGTGCTATAGTTTTATGCTTGCTAAATACCATATTAGTGTGCCTTTCTTCGTTTCTCTGCGGTGTTTTCAGTCACGGTTGTCCATTGTATTACCCGGGATGCTGACCTCTGTCAGGAGACATTTATAAGCTTGCCTCCTTCTGCCACAGCTCGTGGCATATGTTGTACACACGTCTGAATGAACTGAAATTGAAATGCGCTCGGGTGACCCGAAGCGCCTTGGACGGCGCAACTTTGAGGACTTTGCAAGCGACATGGCAGTTCTTGTGTATATACATATATCATCGCCTAATGTCGGTATACGCTGTCGGCTTTTCGACATGAAAACTTAATATAAAGCGAACAGCCAGAGCGTCAAGCGATGCTTTAGTTGTAGATATGATACAGCAATATACCATTTTACATAATGCTTCATACAGATGAGCCCTTTTCAAAAATCTTTAGCGAAAGGGGCGCACCTGCATGTTCTTAGGACCATAAAAGCACAGGTAAAATACCAGAAAAACGTGCCGGCGGGGGAATAGCCGCCGGCGCGTTTCCCAGGTGTTGCGGGGTTCCGCTCGCGTTCGGCAAAAACGTTTGTGTATCACGTAAACAGCTACAGAAAGCTGGTCACGACGGCCTACAATTTTCCCTTTTTTTAATTTAATATTTGAGATGCTGAATAATTAATATGAACTAATTGTGTAATTGCGCAATAGGGAGAAATACGAACCATGGATGAGTTGCTGCAAGTCGAGACGAGCAAGGTTACCTCGGTTAAGTTTAGCCACGCGGATTTCACACATATTTATTTAAATATTGGCACAAATTACGCGGGTCAGCTGGTATAAAAGCACTTCATCGCCATTTACTTCTGTCAACAGGCTATCCCGCGTTCAATAAGTAGCATGCAAGACCGAATCCAGGAATTACGTATACATTTCTAATAAAGTCAGAACACCCTGACCATCTCAGTGTTTACGGCCACTATACCCCCCCCCCCCCCCCATATTACATACATATCCATACATCCCAGCCGAGGCAGTCACACATTGGATGGAATCGCATACCTAAAACAGTACACAACAGTGTACTGTAAAACAGCGATGGAGTACGAAGTGCTACATCATCATTATTAATGGAGGTTTTAGTTGCGAAGTAGACAAAACCTCGATGATACGGCTGTACCGCTGTTAACAAGGAGAACGTTTTGCCGCAAACTATCGCTAACGAAAGCAAATCCAACAAGGGCCGCGGATGGGGGGCGGGCACGGGGGCGAGCAAAGGGAAATACGAGGAAACGTACAGCACTCGGGTCATATAAGATAGCAACAGTCGAGCCTTCGGAGCGACAATGCATGCTCGCACACATTGATACGCGTTGCTCGGCTACGATGTCAATGCTGCTGCACGGCCTTGTTAACGCAAGCCAGGATATCCGACGGAGTGATATCAGCACGGGCACCACCGATTCAGAGAATAGGCGACAACGATGGCGACCTGACAATGCACAAACCATGTGCTCTTGTAGGCTTTGAAAAATATACGTGCTAGCCTTTATAGCCGCTTTTATAAGTCCTGGCATTTGTTCGCTTTCTACAGGGCACAAAAAAAAAAAAGGAAAAAAACAATCCAGTAGATACCACGCATGGTGGGAATCTATTTCATGCGAAGCAGTCAGCGAGTAGCTGCGTATGTCGTATTTTTTGGCTTAGAACCCAGTCTTGAGGTGGATCGACGACTTAGTGTATACTTTGGGTAGTCGCGTGCATATCGTGGGCTTACCAGGCACGTTGACTACACTGGCGTGTAAAGAGCAGCTCATTGACGTAACGTCGGCACTCACGTTACAGCAAAGGCGTTACCTTTATCGAAACGAAGAGTAAGCTGTGTTCGTTGACGTATTCCTGGGGGGGGGGGGACGAGCAACGCTAGACTATAGCTTGTGTCATAGGAGAACACATGTAAAGTTTATGACGCTGTTGTAAGGCGGATAGCCAACACTGCAACCACAATTGACGTTAAAGCACCACCACCACAACTGATAGGCAACAGTTGATGTAATGCGTTTATTCACGATGTGCATAGGCATGGGCACGGGGAGGGGTCAAAGTCTGCCCCATACAGTGACTTAGTAGGGATGGGGGGCACTGCGATGAACCTTCGCACCCCCCCCCCCCTGATGAGGAACCCTGAGCACGCCTATGACGATGTGTACCGTGTGGTTGCTATAGCTAAAGGTCGTTGCAGAACGTTCTTCAGCGTTTGTCTCCTACATCAAAATCGCCAATGTCTTCAACACTTTTAAATGCCTATTTTCGCTGTTCCAGGGTGGATATATACTGAATCACCTGTGGCGCATAACCGCATATGGGCCGTGGTAAGCGGGTACGCGCCACACGCGACGGTGAAAGGGTTTCATGACGTACGCGACAGGCATGACATGTTATTCATGTCATGATCTGTCAGTCACGTTGGCCGATACCCTCCTATGCCAATTTTGGTATATATTAAGGAGGCGACCACGAGGGCACCCAGACATAGGCGGCTAGATAGGTGGATGGATGCGGCCTTTGTGGCCTTCGGTCCTCAAGGAAATGCTTCGCATTTAAAGAATAACCACCAAGGAGAGGGATGTAGATAACACGTCAAAGGCGATACCAGAGGAGGAGGTAGCGTAATAGAACTTCAGAAGGAACACATCAGCATCGTATAGGTTGGTGAAGCGGCTGCAAGCAATTTGTGACGTTTTTTGGTGTAATCGAAGGGATGAACGCCGATCGGACTGGCCTCTCCCGTACACTTCCGTGGAGGCAGTATACCCGCAGGCCTTTACTCACTGAATGGAACGTAGGGCGTTCCACACAAAACTCGAGAAGTACGTGCACTATTCTAGAAACTGGGCGCTAAACTAATGATTCTTTAGGTCACCGCGCAGGTTTCCTCCTCTACTATGACAATAATTTATGCAGTACGACCATAACATTGATAAGTCCTTCTAATGTTGAAGATATCGTATACACCGGGAACCTAGATATTCTGTTGCGCACCGCATGAAAAATGCAGAATTTTTTTTTCGCCCTGGAGCCAACTGAACAACATCCAATACACCACAATTTATTACCATTATACCCTCCCTCCGCTTTTTTTTTTCATTCTCTCCTGGTCGGCGTAACAGCGACAGCGCACTCGAGTCTTCTCTCGGTGTGCTCCTGGAGTACACCTCCCCGGTCTGCGAGTGAAAGTTCTCGACGGAAGTGTGTCAGAAACAGTCCGTGACTGGCGGTGGCAGTTGCGCCGAACGGAAGCTAGCTAGCTTGTACTGCCAATGTCAAGAGAAGGGGAGCGGAAGGAGCCACCGCAAAGGATCAGACACAACGGCAGCGCTAAGTGACAGGCGGGCAAAACAAGCTACAACCCCGTTCTACCGCGCATGCACGCACAGGCAGAGGAAAACCTGAAGTAGCAGTGGTCGAACATGCATCTCTGGCTCCAAAGACATCCTTCTTCGAATACTGTTAATCTAGAAGGTAAATGGAGATCCAGGTGGCTGTTTTGGTTGTTTTTCTTACAGCAGTACTACATTTCTTTAAGTAGAACAATTTAAGCCACAAGTAACACTCTTAGAAAATTGGGGCCGGCATATCACTAACTAAATACTAACCGTATATTTGTCACATAAAGCACTAACCTCTTAGTAGGTAGTAAAATGCAGGTTAGTGAAATCACTAACCATGGGTTAATAAGTGAATAGTACCAACTCTAATGGTTAGTTCGTTACAACTTAGTTGTTAGTAACCGCACTAGAAACTGGGTAGCCGTACTAAAACCTAGTGAATTACAATGATTGACTAGATGTTTCTGCCATTTTGTTTGGTGTGTGCTTATGCATTGCCATATCAGTTGATTCTATTACAAAAGGCACACATAAGATGAAATTAAAAGAAAGCGAAATGGCACGGCATTGTCCGCCGTACACTCATTAATAACCGCTAATTACTTCAATTAATTACCATGGTAAGTACACATCACAGCAACATACATAAAGGCATGAACGGACCACAAGCGAGAACTGAAACACATCAAATATCAAGACTTCTACGTACCCGATATCTACCGCAACAGCCCTTTGACGGCTATTTACGCTTGTACTTTGGACTACCATACGTTGTACCGGTTAGCAGCCATAAAATTCAGTGAAATAATCGATATTTTCTACCCATTATCTTGTGTCCTATTTGAATACTTGTGTACCATCACGCATCACCAAACTGTTATTCCGACGTAATAAAAAAATTAAAGTTTGTCTCAATTTTGCATAAGATGTCACCATTACGGCATAATACACTACGGCATCAACGAAGCATCTGGCAACATTCGTGGCTTAGTAGTTACCTAGTTAAAAACACCAAGAAAGCCTCCCTGGTTAGTGGAGGCAAAATTAGCGGCAAAAAGCGGTAAAAGGGATGCCGCGAAGGTAGCAAAAGGTAGCCGCCGAGTCGCGGCCGCAGCTGATTTCATTCGGTCAAACCATGGCTGAGGGCAGCATTCTCGCGGCGGGCGAATGCGCTAGTCACGTGGTTCTTTTTGTATTTCGCGGGCTTTCCTTGCAGCTTGGAAAAAATGGTATACGTGAGACTTTCTTTATCGCAAATAATGGAATTGGGGTTTCTGAAGACACTCTCGAACTTTGCAAGCCGCATTTCTTGCCTACAGTCAGTATTTAGCTATTTAGTCAAATAATCCTAATTAACAAATTCGTTAATTACCAAACAAAAAATGGTCTGTAGTGCGCAAGGTGACTCAGTAATTTGCAGTGATTTCACTCGCCTGCTTATAATATTGTATTTTTAAACCTTCGGCTAAAGATAGCGGGGACACTATATATATATATATATATATATATATATATATATATATATATATATATATATATATATATATATATCAGAGAGAAGCGCTATATCGGTACGAAAAGAAGGATAACATGAATAGGAAAGGAGTCTTTCCTGTTCATGTTCGCCGCCATAGTTACTTGAACATTGGTGTCGGAAGCACGGAAGAAAAAAAAAGCAAGACTGCAGGCAACCACAATTTTTATGCATGTGCGCGGACACTTGAATTGTCCTGTGCCCAGGGAAAGGATGGGTACAAACACAGTGATGGAGGTGACGTTTTACTTTTTGGAGCAGGTTTCGGAGCAGAAAAAGTAACGCTTGGAGCAAGCGATAAGTGTTTTCGGAGCAGAAAATATGCTAGTTGGAGCAGCGCTATTGGTGTTTTAGGAGCAGACGGCAAAATATGCCATACAAACTGAAGTTGAAAGCATCGCCGAAGCGTCTCATAAATATAAATATTTATTACAAAATATATTTCAGAGACAACAATCAATGAAAATGGCACGAAACGAACAATTAAAAAGATGGCTGGTTATCGAATGCGCCGTGAAATGAGCTATATATTTAAAGTACCAGTAGTTGTTGCAGAAATGCGATCAGAGCTGATAGAGACGCATACCAAGAAGATAGTGTACAGATCGTTTTCGCTTTCTTTAGGGCTTGCGAGTTGGTCACACGGTTAAAGTTTCTCGCCTACATTTTCCCAGTGCCGTTTTGGAGAAGGTTCGGAGCAGTTACTAACAAAAATCGCAGTTCGGAGCAGCATGGAGCAACATTTCTCTTTTGAAGCAGTTTGGAGCAATTGGAGCAGCTCTTCCATCACTGCAAACACAGGGGGCACCCAGACAACTCGCATATGGCCTCCTTGCGAAATCGCGCAAGGAGGCCCCATACGCCTTGCGAAGATAGGCTTTTGCGAAATCACATGCCACAATACGTCAAGAGCAATATGTGTCCTTTATAATGCAAGTAATTAGAAATATGAGTAGTCATTTCTCCTATTTAACCGCTTATGCATTCGGGACACGAGTAACGTCCGCGTTATACAGGGTGTTTTTTTTTTTTTTAGACGAAAAAAGATTTTTTATAAAAATTCTATGACAGTAGAGTCCCTGTCGCTTATCGTAAACAAAACTCTTACGCTGAGGCGGAAAAAACAATTTGCCGCATCATAAGTTAGCATGCATAGGTCGGCAAAAAAGTGTGGAGCTCAGCTCAGACTCACTCATGAAATATATTTGCCTGAGAGCTCACCTCGTACTCAGATCTCACCAAATTTTTTCTCCACCTGACTCACTCGGACTCAGACTCCTGAAATTTTTCTCAGCCGGACTCACTCGGACGCAAACTCACCAAAAATTACTCACACGAACTCACTCAGACTCAGACTCACGGCTCTATCTGAGTCTGAGTGAGTCTGAGTGAGTCGACTCATGAGTCGGTTAGCGTAATAATTGCCTTTCTGGACCATGGTGTCAATGCTCTTAAACACCAAGTGATCTGGCGTAATTGATGACTCTACTTGGCACCACCTATTTGACCTCGGTACCTTCAAATATAAGTTATCGAGTGGTTGCATCCAGTACGACATTTTTTTGAAAGAGTTAACTTCAGATATATTTTTATCAAGAATTTCTGTGAAAGAGATTGCAGGGGGAGTGAACTTGCCCCCCCCCCCCCCCAATACGGAACTCACGCCTTTGATTGATAATATAGATCTGGTGTATCAACGCTAGTGCTTTGAAGTATGTGTGAGTCGGCGGGAGTATAACGTGAGCCGACATAGGGCTGATAGTAATGGTGAAGTTGTGTAGAAATACGATAGGTCGGCAAAAAAGTGTGGTGCTCACTCAGACTCACTCATGAATATATTTTGCCATGAAGCTCCTGGACTCAGACTCACCAATTTTTTCTCCACCGGACTCACTCGGACTCAGACTCACTGAAATTTTTCTCAGCCGGAATCACGCGGACTCCAACTCACCAAATATTACTCACTCGAACTCACTCAGACTCAGACTCAGGCTCGATCTGAGTCTGAGTGAGTCTGAGGAGTCGACTCATGAGTGAGTTTGCCGACCTATGGTTACATGCAATTGAATAATTTAAAAAAATCGTTCAGTAACTTCTGAATTAATAACTTTAGGGCCGTTTATATGGAAGAAATTGTAGGATGTGACAATTTACAACATGCCCATTTTTTTAATAGCGAAATACGGACGCACGTAATTTGAGATAATAATAATCGAAATTCAAGGCCCCGATCTAGGCGAAACCGAAACTGAGCGCCCCGGACGCGCAGGAAATCAGTCATCTCTGTTACGTCAGACCGGAAGCTCATGTTGACAATTTTTGAAAAATGCACGTGGCAGCAGAATATGGTCAGGGAAAACGGCAAGTCGTCCCAAATACCAATTGACGTCTTATCTTTTCGTTTGGTGTCTAGTGCATATTAATTTTTGTTAATTACTCATTAGAACTGTTACTTCAAGGTGCGGCAAAGTTTTCCGCCACGCGTAGAGTTCGTTTGCGAAGACGACAGGGGCCCGACTGTCGTAGCATTTTCATAAAAAAATCGGTATTGTCTAAAAAAAAAACACCCTATATATATATATATATATATATATATATATATATATATATATATATATATATATATATATATATATATAAACCCGGTATGTCATAAAGGTTACGCCCGTCTCGCCGTTGAATCACGACCTATTCACTTGATTTCATTTACTGTTGTTAGAGGGTATATCCATTAAATTTAAAAATTACAACATACGGTTAAACGTCTCGAAGTAACCTACGGATATCTTAATAAATGCGGACCATGCACACGTTCAAGCAGAGTGCACACAAAACATTCAAACACCCGTGGAGAATAAAGTAATCCATGTCTGTTAGTAACACAGTCAAATCGATACGGCAGAGAATTCAATAGTCCGAGGGAAAAAGAAGAATTTCGACTCTTTGTGCGTGCAAAATATGGGAGCGAAGAGTGTGTCGTGTGTGTCTACAGTTCAGGAATTAAGATATATGAAGTTTGAACAAACAAGTGTTAGCAAAGGCGTTTTTTTTTACTCCTTCCAGCGTAAACCGAGCATCCGTAGATCGTTTGTTACCATAACTTCTGTCGGTGAATCTGTGAAGATTCGGAACAAATAAATCGAATGGCTTTCATCTGTAAGGCCTACGCAAGTTTTACTTTAAATATTTTGTTCGGTATAGGGATATCCCGTAGAATACATACGTAGCAGTGTAAGCCTAAAAAAATATGTGTAACTGAGAAGCTCGAGATTGCTTATTATTCAATCAATCAATCAATCAATCAATCAATCAATCAATCAATCAATCAATCAATCAATCAATCAATCAATCAATGTTTTTATTGTGTAATATACATATAATGGCTGGTTATTATAAGGAAGGGTGGGGGCACCGGTTTATTTCGATCACTCGAATTGCATTGCACGAATTTTTTTTTTCCATACCGCCCCTGTCGGAATGTGGGTATGAAACCCGCGACTCGCGCTGAGCGGAACACAGTCAATGAGTCACCGCGACGGGTCTCGAATACATATCGATTTCTGGCTAATCTTCCTTAGCGTCTTTGAGATCATCATCGGCAGGCGGACCTGATAGTTCCCACCGCGAGGCAGCCCAAGCGTGAGCATAGCGTTATACAGTGATGGAAGTAACGGTTTGCTTTTTGGAGCACCCTCTGGAGCAGAAAAAATACTAGTTTGGAGCAGCTATTGACATTTTCGGAGCACATGGCAAAATATTCCAAACGACTCCTGGAGTTTAAAGCATTATTTAAGCATCTCATAAGTATTATTACTTATTATTAAAGATACTGCACACACAATTATCACTGCAAATTGCAACAAACAAATGATTAAGCAGATGGGTTGTCACTGAACACTAGGTAAGATGGGCTATATATTTAAAATATCGTGTACTTGTGACAAAAATGATATAAAACCGATGAGGCTGAGCCCCAAATTATAAAAGAAACTAGAATCACATAGAGCAGTTTATAATCGGTAACAGAGCAAAGAAATCTTATTTTCATATTTCACCAAAATAGCCTGCTTTTGAAATATCAAAAAAAAAAAAAGACAAGAAACCAAGTTCGGATAGGTTGAAAAAACAGCCCTGCCATTTCTTGTGGCAAAAATGAGGTCGAAAATGACAAAGTGATAAATGTGATCAGTCACACATCGCAGTCCTCCACCAGCAGTTAGTAATCAGTAAGATATTGAACTAATCTCACACACATTTTAACAAAATAGTCTGCCTGTCATGTACAGCTACAGACAGCTAAATCGGAGACATATCAACAATGCCACTACTTGTGGCATTGTCGACATGCTAGTATGGAGCTAGTATAGGAACTCCATACTAGCATACTATAGTACAAACTATACTTGCGGACAACTTTTCTTGGCAATGAAGAAAAGGCTACGGGGGCAGAGCTACTGCACATTACTGCTCCGCGAAGTAGTCCGGTTTGGTGCGAGTTTCGAATTTAGTTTCAGTTTGTGAACCTTCCGTATCTTGTGACGGCTGTTGGATTATTCGAGCAGCCATGGTCGAATAATAACATTGCATACTATTTGCTCTGCCTGCTTAGACAGCCATTTGTTGGTGAAACTCGTCACAAGTTCCTTCGGCGAGTCATCGGAAAAGCTGGAGGGCGACGAGTGCTCACCTGAAGATGGAAGGCACCATTTTGACTGTGAGGAGCACGTAAAAGTTGCAACGTTTTCACACGTGCAAAAACGTAAATGACACTGCATATAGTAAAACACACATAAATTTTATATCTCCTTGGTGCGTGCTGCACCTCTTTTCAAACAGCGTCCCATAGAAAATAGAGCAATGTTGTTTTGCATAATTCTCACGCAGAAAACACGGAGGCAGTTGTGGGCTTTTTTTCTTCAGCGGTAGCAAACGCATAGCTTGGCTCTGCAGCCTTTTCTTCATTGCCAAGAAAAATGTCCGCAAAATATAGAATGATAGTAGACAGCTTGTTTTTTTATTACGTTTAGGCTCGCTGGATGATCATGTGCTTAAAGTTCATGTTTTCAGTTTACCAGTGCCATTTCGGAGCAGGGCCGGAGCAGTTACTAACAAAAATTACAGCTTGGAGCAGCATGGAGCAGCATTTCTCTTTTGGAGCAGTTTGGAGCAATTGGAGCACCACTTCCATCACTGGTTATAGCGTGCCCGCTTCGTGAAATGAAACACGTGCCCGCTTCGTGAAAAACTGTCGATCCATTGCTCCCGCGCTGGGTGCAATGATGGTGGTGGTGGTGGTGGTGGTGAAAAACATTTATTAAGCTATATACAGCGAGAGGTGTGGACGGGGTGAGCCGGATGGGCCCGCCCTTCACAAACAGGACTAGGGCAATGATGCCAGTCGGTCTGTTTCGGGCGCATGTGCTCACAGTCTCCAGTTTCCCCTCCGTTCGCACCGGAGCCGATTTCCTGTGATAAACGCTACAACGCTAAGATTTATTTTCTCATACGCAATCTATTAGCAAAGAACGATCGAGTTATACCTAGAATAACATTCGTAAATCCGCCTGTTGCAAGATTCCCCGTAGAGAAAGAAAGTTATTTCTGTGCTACACAAACACGTCGCGAAAGACCCGAGCCGAAGCTGCCTCCTGCAGACTGCGCATGCGCGGCAAAGATAAGCACAGCGTAGAGCACTGCACGGGCCCGGGCTGGCCCGAAAGCCCGGGCCCGACCCGGCCCGCGGGCCGGGCCGGGCCGGGTAAGGGATTGTTGGATCGGGCCCGGGCCGGGCTCGGGCCCGTGATCTTCGGGCTCGGGTCGGGCTCGGGCCTGAGCCAGGCCCGTATTAGGCCCGGGTCTCATACGTATCTGTATTATTGCGTGTGTACGTTGTTTGGCTTTGTTTTTGTTGTTTTGTGGGGTTTAACTCTCCGAAGTCACCCAGGCTATATGAGACGCCGTCGTTGAGGGCTCCGGGTAGTTTAAAACCACCTGGAGTGCATTGGCGTGCACAGAAATTTCACAGTACAAGACGTCTACAATTTTGCTCCATCGGTATGCTACATGTAATTTCAAAAACGCCTAATATGGTAAGGCGGGGCAAAATGAGACGCGGGGCAAAACGCGACATTTTGACTTCGCCGCCCTCTATAGCTAATACAAAAAGTACCTTTTCTTTGTTTCTCTATCTCAGCGATAGGTGCCGGTAGTTTTCGACATTTTATGTGTAAAAGTTGATGAACGCTCATGGCTTTCGCGCGGGAAAAATTGCGCGGCTGATGTCAGTGTGGATCCGCCAAAAGGCGCGAAATTCTGCTCGGCCAAATTTTCGGATCCGTGCATGAAGCTACTCCGGCATCAGTACAACAACGTCATTATTTATGTTGTTAGTTTATACTACCAGCTACATGCAACCAAAAGCTTATTTCACTTGGTGCCTTGGGCCAAAGGGAAAATTTTTTTAATTAGGGCATGTGAAAGGGGCAAAACGCGACAAAAAGGCATTGAATTGCCTTAGAGAGCGTCTTATTAATTGAACCATATATTTACGCTCATTATATATGATATTTTTTAGTTAACGATGGTGCAAACGTACAAGAGAATATCATCTAGAGTTTCCTGGGCGGAAAACGACATGAAAAAGCACTGAAGCTTTTCAGGAGTTTCGGAGCAGCACAGCGCCGGGTTCTGTGTGGATTCAATGCGTGGAGTCCAAATACTGGCGCATGAAGATTGCGTGGCTACCCACGGAGTGAATTTGAAGTGCTTCTACTGCAAGAACTGAAAGGATAAAATTTTTCACGCTCTCGTCGTGTTGCCTCACGCAGCGTCTCGTTTTGCACCGCAGGTTGGGGCAAAATGAGACATGTGGTGCATTTATTGTTTCTTTTTAAAATAGTATTTTGAACCGTCACAGCATGGCCATAATTATGTAGCACATACCTTGTACCCAAAAGAAAGTTCCTGTGTTGACATTTTATGGTAACGAGTGAAATCAAAAAAGATATTCGCTATTTTCAAATTTTTGACGCGTTTTGCCCCGCTTACCCTACAAGGTTCCTCCATTATAGTGATTGAAAGACGTTCTTGGGTACCGTGTAAGGAAACGGTAAAGTGCCTAGATTAGTGTATATGTGTTCACTTCGGCGCTCTAATAGACAGTTGTTTTGGAAGCCCTTAGTCCGGTCTTGCTTTAAGGCGTAACATTTTGAAAGATCGAAGGCGGTCACACGACGACGACGAGAGACAGCCTCCTTCAGGGAACAGCGAGGACGGTGGCTCGCTCGCTAACGGGTGTGCGTCGCTTTGACAGATCTATGGCACTGCAGTGGCGGTGAGTCGGGGAAGAAGGGTGAGACAAAGAACCTTCTTGTTTTCAACACGAAAATATGTACGTTGGGTGCAGTTTCCTGCCGAGGAGTCAACACGACAGCTTTAATTTATGTAACGCTGCCCAGCCTGGTGTATTCCTCCCAGAAGCAGCTATAAGCACGTTATAGAGCACGTTTTTTTTTTCATTGCATTGCGCAGTAGATGAAGTTTGCAGGAGACTTGCTATTTTTACTCAACAGCCCTAGCTCGTATGCAGTTGATGTGACTCAAACTAAAATGTTTGCCATGTTTATTTTTCCACTTTATGGAGGTATTTTGTAGTCGTTCTTTGAAATGCAAAAATAAGATTGCGTGGTTAGCACTGCGTGCGTACATGAAACAGCCAGCTACGACTCCAATTATATTTATATTGCCTGCAATTATTTCGCAAGAGTGTTACGGGCGTAATTAACAGAAAGTATACAGAGTACCAGTGAAAGTCGTGACACTGAAAGAAGTTCCTTAAGCAATCTCTAGACAATATCTGGTGTGCGCAGGTATCTTCACAATCACCGAAGGTTGGACAGTGTCGCCTTTATGCTCAAGGCATAAGTAGCTGAAACGGCCGGGCCGGGCCGGGCCGGGCCCAACCTTTTCGGGCCCGGGCCGGGTACGGGCCACATTAAAGAACACCGGGCCGGGCTCGGGCGGGCCGGAGCATGGTGTTTTCGGGCCGGGCCGGCCCGGGCCGAAAAATCGGCCCGTGCAGTGCTCTAAGCGGTTCTCAGACACGTGAATATTTTCAGACAACACCCATGCGCGGTGTTGTAAAAATATGAAGTTGTGTTGTAGTGCACTGTTCTATGCTATGTATCATATATGGTACACACTAATATTGAAGGGGGAGGGGGTATGTGCCCGGGAGCGGCGCCCCTGCTTCAAAAAGAGAAGGGAAATAGGGGAAGACGTCGTGCTTAGGGTGTGCTGCTGTTTGGGCGAAAAACTAGCGTTGTGATAAGTACATTAGCGAATAATCCGAATGTATACACAATTCTTAGCGCACGCCACAACATGCATGTGCTTTTCTGGATGTGGATTACAATGGCAAAATGTCGGCACAAAGTGTCGTATCCCTTATTCCACAATGCGATGGCGCAGCAAATAGAAGACATGCAAACACGCTCGTCACCGACATGCGCAAGCAGTCAGCGAGGGCCCCATATAGGACAAATATGTTTATTCAGCCTGCACTCTCATCGATTAAGATGAATCCCCGTATGATCGCGACGGTCTATGCGGTCGCAGTGGTGCGCCCCGCTGCGCCAGTATGCGCTACGACAGCGCGCTGCAAGTCGACGCGAACCATTAAGGGCCATCTCTTTAGCCTGGGCAGCGCATTCGCGAGGTGGGCGGGGGAGCACGCCGCCAGCACTCTTCCGCCCAACGCATGGAGTTATGACAAAATGACAAAGGCAGCGCTAAAAGCTCGTCTGAGCGCGGTGACGCTATCGATCGAGCGCGCACGCTTCCCCACACAGGCTGCAGGAGCTCCTCGCGGGTTTCCGTGCTCCGATGAGACTCGGGAACTTTGGGGAGGACATACCGTGGCGCCGCCATGCGGAGGCATCCCTGTGACGTGCAGGTTGATTGCTCCGCCGGCCCTCTCCCGCTCAGCCCGCAGCCGCTTTCACGTCTGCTTTTTCTTATTATTGTTGTACATTCACTTCAACGAAATCAGTAAAATACTGCTGCAGCTTCATCACTGACTGTACGAAATGCTAAATAACTGCTCATAAAAAAAAGTTTACCCCATAATGCCTTAGACAGCGTCCTGACTGCCGGCGTCGTCTGCTATGGCCACCGATATGGAAACCGCGGGGGCCGCGCACGCTGCTTTTGTAAAAAGTAACGAATCATTTTGCGTCGAATGGGCTTTAGCGCGTGCGTGCGGCAAAGAAAGATATTTTTTGTTGCAAGAATTATGGGCTACTGTGCAACGTCATTCATTGTAAGTTTGCATATAATAACGAGCCGCGGTTGACACGACAAGCATGGGTAAATTTACGTTCCTGTTTAGTACACATAGCCCTATGACGCACGATGACAGTGGCTTCTCCGCTTTGTGGGAAGCAATCCAGTATGCTTAGAGATTCATGCAGCCGCAACCTGTCTCATATGATTGGAGACACATGCACGAGAGCCATATGTGCGCGCGCGCCTCATTCAGTGTTGGGGCTAGATAACGTGCCACACGAGTTTGTCTGTGGCACGATTTTAATATCTATCTCTTGCTTCTCATTACGCGAATTTTCGAAGGGTGTCACACGTACGGTGCATCTTCGATCGCTACCGAGCCACATCGGCATAAAAATTTTCGACGATTGACTCCGTTATCCAGCTTGCACAAAGGGGCCAATCGCGATCGAAAAATACGGTCCCGATCGGGCTCGATTGCTATAGCAAATGCACCGTGTGCCGGCCAGCCGTATTACTTTCCCACTTAAATGGCCATGCTGCAAGGTGTAGCTTACCGTGGTCTAAATGGCAATTTTATGTTGTAGTGAAAATACCAGCGTCCAGCATTTATAAAGCTTCATTGAAAAGCAGTATGACACTTCGCGGCTACTGTTAGATGGGAATCAGTGTTTGAAGCTGGCCATGTTTTCGCCTGTAGCGTAAAACAACATAGAGGCACTGGCTGGTTTCGCCTGTAGCGTAAACAACAAGTGACACTGGCTATGGGCTCATTTTACAGAAATAATCTATAAGCAAAGAACTACATGGGCTGAAGTCGAGAGTCTGAAGGAAACCCGTGTGGTCGGAAAAGACACGAGGACAATTAAAATGGACACGAGGGAGGGGATGTGGTGGGGTCGGAAGCAAACTGTGGTGGAAGTTACATCGGCGAGACAGGTAACTTTCAGCAAAAACTCAGGCAGCACATGTATGACGTAAGAAATGTTTCATCTAACTCGGTGGCCGAACACGTAGAAGCAACTGCCCACGAAATAGAACGGGAGAAGGCAAAGCTAACGGAAAGAGAAATAAACTGGACTTCTCGGCTTTATCTTGAATCTCTGACAATCCAGACAACGGCGCACACGCTTAATCGTCATGACGGCAACTTTCCACGCATGTCCGCACGTTGCCTACGTCATATTTTAAACATACATAACCAAACTGTTTGCGCACATTTTTAACTATAGTGAAAGGCTCCCTGCGGGAGCCCGAACGTTTGCTTTTATAAATATTCTTGGTAGGTGCATTTTAACACCATAAACTTGAAATAACGAAAAAATGCCCCCCCACCCCCGGGAATTGAGGAAATGCGAATGCATTTCTTGCGCTGAGAGTACACGGCGTGAACTTTAATGGCGTAAATTAATGACGAGACGAGGATTTGTACCGTAACCATTATTTACACATTCATGCACCTGTTTGGGAGTACCTGACGGCCATAATCTCACTTATGGTCGCCTTGCTTTTCACAGCGGCGTCCTCGAGCACACATTTCCGGATGTTCTTGAGAGGCGCCCCAGCCGCGAACGGTCGAGAGTGAGGCTCGAGCGGACGGGAGAGTGGGGCGCAGGGATGAGAGAGCGAACGGCGAGAGAAGGAGCGGCGAGCACTGCACCTACCCTCTCCTACACTCTCTTCTCGCACCACATGCTTCGGTTGCTCGGGGCGAGGAAAGCGCGCGCGCCCGCAGCTGTTGCTATGGGAGAGGGAGTGAGAGCGGAGAGATACACCTGCCGGCGCGCGGACAACACCGGACGCCTCACATAGCCCGACTACGAAATGCATTCTCATTAAAAAAAAAAAAAGACAGGTGACCGCGGCATCATGCTCGTGAAAAACAGGTAGCGGTAAAAGTGAAAGCTCACGCCTGGCCACTCGCGTACGTAGTGCACTGTGGCACGGAGCAGAAAAGTACCAGGCCGCCGATATATTTACTGCACTTTACCGGATTGTGTAGTCTCTGGGGTTCACACATAAGAAGTGAAAGCAGAACACGCTGTTCAAAAGCGAAAACGCCGCGAAATTGAGGTAAAAACAACGAATTCAACCGTCCGCTTCCCTTCGCCAGAGCGAGGCGAGGTCACCTGATCCAACCCTGCACGTCACAGCGATTGCAGCGCCCGCGTCTCCAGTGGTGGGCCTCGCGCACATGTTTTCGGTAAATGAAGTGCTTCCAGTGCTTTCAACTGCCCAAATCAACCCCTGCGAACAGCATCGGTGAAGTAGACAGGGGCACCACTGACGCGTCGCTTTGGACGCTGCTTTCCGACGTAACAGGAATGGGGTAAAAGCGCAATAGACTATGGTAATATGTAGCTGATATAGAATGCAAACAATCATGTAATATGAACGTCAATACTAAGCGATATACTTGAAGGCACCTTCTAACGCGATAGCCTTAAAGAGCTCGTTTCGCAGAAGTTCCGCTGTCGGTGACGGCGCCGTTGGTTGTGAGCGAAAAATCATCTTGTCCGTGACCGAAAAATCAAGAAAGATGCAAATCAAATAAATAGTATTAATCGTCGGGTTCGTGTGACAATCGCACCCAGGCCGTCTGCTTGGGAAGGCGGTGTTGTAAAACAAAGGCACACTATTTTTTGAACCTGCTTCGGAAAAAAGAACACTATATGAATTCCATGTAGGGGAAGGAGTCTCCTTAACGCATATAATATTGCGTGGCAGAAGCGTAGAATCGCGCAAGGCGTCAAAACATGTGAATTGTGCCATGAGTGGGTGTTTTAAAGGCCCACTCATTACAATGCGCTCAGAGATATTTAATCATCATCAGCAGCAAAAGCATCAACAAAGTGAACAGCTGGGTACGTTCGCGTGTTGCCTTACGGACGCGTAGTGGGCCCTCCGCTGATTCGGAAAAGGAATAATTATGGCGTAGTGGGCACTTAAGAAGTGTACTTGCCGTAGGCATGATAGGATACTTTGAAACGGCCAATGTTACGCGCACAGTCATTCGATGCCTTACGGCACGGTTGAGGCATGCACCGAGAACCGAAGCTAGGCTAGCAATTGAGAAGGCGATGCGCACGGGCCCGATTACGCTATCGCGTTCTGCTCTTGAAGGCGAAGCTCAAGCGTCCTCCACGTTTTTTTTTTTAAATTATGTACAACTTAATGCGCCGTATATTTACTTTCCACGCTTGAAACGTGCATGTGAACGGATGTAATGTTCATTTTTACAACACACAGCAAAACAATGTTTTCTTGCATTGTTTATGTGCTCCTAAGCTACGTCTAAAATTCAAGACTTACGCCAAAATACAGCAGTAAAATACTGTAATAGTACTGCGCAGCGATGTCACGAGGACGAAGGCGGTGTATGACGCTTGTCGTTGCAAAGGATTGGCGATTGGAGGTGCATGCATGGCCCACTGGGTATGACAGATTGTTTACAATTTTATTCTTCAGTTTACGGGCGAAGGTCACGATCTGGTTATTAGACACGCCGTAGCGTGGGCCTGCGGATCATTTTCGAACATTTGGGCTCCTTGCGTACACCTAAGCACCGAGGTCTTTTCGATTCCATCGAAATGTGGCCGCCGTGGCAGGGAATCTAACCCGTGTCCTCGAGCTTCGCACCGCAACACTTTAACCTTCAATGTAACCAAGGAGGATTCCTCATATTAAGCTTTTGTCTTTTGTGTAGTTGCGGCACATAGACAGTGTCTATATAAACGAAAATCAAATATGTTATTAAAAGCGAGTGCCTGAAACACTAGGCCACGCGCCCATGCGTGCACAATCTAAACTGAAGCATACGAATGCGTTCTACCGACAATGCAAAACACAATTGGGAAGCGGTACCTTGCTATGGGCGCTTCATTGAAATATTTCGTTTTGGGGGACTAAAATCGATCTGCTGGACAGCGCGCATTTCAACAAAATTTAAACTGCAAATTTCAAAATAATTCCGGCTTCGAGGAAATTGAATTCCTATCCCGCGTTTCCGTGATCGTGTGAAGGTCCTTTCGTTGGGCTGTTCTCATACTGATGAGCGCTATAGAAAGAACATGAGAGACGCCATGCCGATTCAGCCCGAAAAAGCCGTTCCGGGGACCGCCCATATTTTTAAAGAAAGGAAGAAAGAAAGAAAGAAAGAAAGAAAGAAAGAAAGAAAGAAAGAAAGAAAGAAAGAAAGAAAGAAAGAAAGAAAGAAAGAAAGAAAGACTCCAAGCTTCGTTCGCCCATATTTCCCCTATATATATTGAGGAAGGGCTCTTGATTCATTTTTCTTTTTTTGTGACACACTACGACGTTATGACCGCGACGTAATCTCCCACAAAACTATGCTTTGCATATCTGATCCAGACTGCAGCCATAAGACTGTGGACAAGATGGTTAAATTAATCGGTTTAAATTAATTTCCTCTCCGTGACAAAGCAATACACCTCTCTCTACTTTCCTCCCTAGCTTGAATGTGTGTAAGTGTTAAAGCCAGCGAATCATCAAAGCGCAGATGCTTCACAGAGTTTAAAACGGAGTAACGTAGTAGAAGAAGAATGACTATGAGGTCGTGTCATCCATCGTGCACTCGTCCAGCATTTCCAAATTTTATTCAGAAACTTAAGAATTACTCTGAATTCTCAAATTATTCTTTTCCTTCGGGTGTCTTCTCGGTGCTACAGCCACAGGAACGTCTGCTTTGCCATATCTGAATTTCTTGATGACAAAATAAGAATTCCTTGTTAATGTACTCCCAATAAAAATTCGGTGACTTCGGCATTCCTCTGACTAGTACATTGTTTTCTATTTTATTGTGTTATTGTTATTTTAATTGCAGTATAAACTAGCAATTCTTCAATTCTTGTTTATATCCTAAGCTGTCAATTTATTCCTCGTCCTTGGTTAGTTGGTTGGTCAAACTTTAATAAATTGTCCTGAGAGGCGCGAATTGCGCGCAGTGGGCTCCTCCCATGTTCGGCTCAATTAAAAAATTTCCCCCTTATATTAACCGGCGGCTTCATGGCCAATCCCCCGTAGTGGGTAGGAGCCAAGAATCAAAAACAAGCAAGCAATCAAGCATCACGCGCTGACAAGAGCTCATCTCATCTTCATCCGCTAGCGCGAGCGGCTCGGACGACACCGGCTTTCGAACGTGTTTCGCTGCTGCGTAAGGGCACGGCATGGACGTATCACCAGCCATAGGCGCTGATACCACCAACGTCATGAAGATTCACCGTCTCCTTTGCTGTAGCGCCTCCATCTCCTCAGAGCAATCGCCATCCCTCAAGGAGTCTTCCTCGGTGTCACTCGATGCTAGTCGCGTAGAGGCTCAAGACGACGTGTCCTGTATGTCCAGCGAGTTGGCCATCGAGGACGCCCTCCCCAACCTGGACGTTGAAGCCAAGCCACGGAACAAGGTCGACAGACTGTTCCTGTGTGACCTCCTCGCTGACAAGGGCAGCCAGGAAGCGACCGCGTGTCATTGCAGAACAAGCCACGCAAGCACCCCGCAAAGAGCCCAGTGTCACATGGCTGCACTGTGGTGCGCCGGACGGCCGCAGACAGTCAGGTAACAGATAAACTTGTTATTTTGTACATGGTTTCTTTTGCAATAATCAGTTGAAAGAGCATGTATAGACTAAAGTATGCACCGGCTATTCTATAATTGATATTAGTGAACTGTGTCGCGATGAGGAAAACGTTCATAGACGATTACGATACTCCGTAATGCGAAATTTGAACCAAGCGGTTTCAATGTTTTTGATTTTGCGATATGCGAAGAAGAAGATTTCATAGAGACACGCGCGTATGTTTAAGTGGTCGCAATAACTCTTAATAGGGCAGCAAGTTGGGCGAATAGGAAAATACTCATGACGGGCAGCGCAAACAGAACATGGACGAAAAAAGGAAACGACGACACAGGCGCCTGTGTTGTTTATTTCTCGTCCATGTTCTGTGTGCGCTGGCCGTCATGATGACAAGCTTTCAACTTCGGCAGAAACAACTGCAGGTTCGTTCAGCGGCGGCGCTTAGGTTCTGCGAATCCAGAAAGGAGTCAGGTGGGCGGCTCCAGACGGGGGGGGGGGGGGGGTTCAGGACATCCGGACCCCCGCCCCCCGCCCCCTCTGCATCCGTCCGTGGTTGCGTCGTTAATTGACGGAAAGAAGTGGTTGATACTATTTTGTATTATGACTGAGCGTACTTTTTAGTACACTGTAAACCACTTTACACCCGTATGGGTGTAACTTGGTGTCTATAACTCACACCCCTACACCCCAAAAAATAGGTGTACCAAGCAGGATTACACCTATACAATGGGTGTAATTTCAACTTTCACCCAATGGGTGTAAAAGCATATTACACCCAATGAAAAAAAGGGTGTAGGGTGTAAAAGCACATTACACCCAAACGAGAAAAGGGCGTTTATGCACAATTACACCCAAACACCCAGGCAAAAATTTCCATAATTCGAGTGGTTCCCCCCTCCCAGTTGGCTCCCATTGAAACGCTAGAAAGCTTACCCTTTAGCTAGTCCTTTCAAGGGCGCATGACCTATTATAGCGGCTCCTGCCACAGAGGGAAAATCCTGGCAGCAGCACAGATTTTATGGTGCATATGAAGCACGGCATATATGGCCCTTGCATATACAGTGCAATCGTGACTGAATACAAAGTCATTACTTAAAATGTGTTGACACATATTGCAAGATGTTCACACAGTTATCCAATAGTACAAAATAAAGTCAAGCTTTAATAAACACAGAGCTCGTACATTCGAGACAAATTCTACGGTATTCAATGACCTTTCTCGAGTGTGCGGAGCGGCATCGCGTATGCCGCCAAACAAGGAGCACAAATGACGGAGCACAAATGACCAAGGCGTTTGTGTCAAAATATGAAGCATGGGCGTTATTTCCACTTCATAATGAGGAATTCAATTTAACATGCTTCATTGTAACACAGCCGTATAGTGCAGTATGGGTCTTAGAACAAGCTACACCCGTGCGAGTGGGGTGTAATAGATGAAACCGCCCTCGAAAGGATAGCAGTTACAGGGAGAAGCACAAACGAACCTTCTCTGTCAGCCCCCTTGGGGCACTACAGACACTTGGTCCCTTTGGGCACACCCCAGAATGAATTTTCCCACTGTAGTTGCCCTTCCCAAGAAGGGAAATATTGGTGCCACTTCTTATACCTGCACTTATGCAGTTGATAAAATAAGGTGCCATCGTCTTAAATGGGCTGCATAACATCAGTGTATGTGTTTGAAATCAACTGGAACACACAAGGTACGGTCTGGTCGTTCTCCTGTTAAGGAGATAGTTCAGAAATGTGCCCTTGATGAGAAAGTGGATTGATAAAGTTTCAAAATTCCAGCAGTGCCCACACCATTGTGCCTGTTGTCGACTTTCTTAGTAGGGTAAACACTGCCATCACACAGCTGTAGCTGATACACGAGCAGGGTATCAATGCTCCGTGACAACTCACGCAACATTATAAGGAATCAGAACGTCGTTTTCCACAGCAGGCCTCCATATTATCTTTCTGGGAAAGTACATGAGTGAAGTAGAAAACTGTGCACATTGCTGGAATTATGAAATATTTCCCACTTTCTCAAGAGCAATAGATTGTGGCTCCAACACAAAAAAAGTGAGCAATCGGGCCACGACGCGCACGTCGCAGCGCATGCTAAATGCGGTAATATGCAGGAAATGCATGGGAATAGGGACGTTATGACAACGACAGCACTGCAGAAGCATTACCTACATAACAAAAGTGGAATCAAATTTTACACGGGCATGTTCAGAGAAAAGATTATCCCTTTCCAAGCAAAGACAACAGAATCATTGGTAATTGAATTGGTATTTATTTCTTTAAAGAAATATTGACAAAACTTAAAGCTTGTCATATAGCTCAAAAATAAATTTTAAAACAATATTCGATGCACTGATTTCACTGACAAGTACTGGCAGTTTTGTTAAGCTAAAGTTTCAATAGCAAAAGATCTCAATTATTAAAACTACTGCAAAAAAGTCACAAAGTCCTTTGAATATAAAAACTAAGCCAATAACCACAAAGTGGAATGACCTGCGAGAACATGTTGAAATCGGCAGACAAAATGGCTTGTATTAAAATGTCACAAGAAAATGAGCAAGAAATTGAAATGAAATACTAGTACCGCCATAGTATTCGTTTCTGTATAATGTAAAACAAATAACTACTCGTTACCATATGAAAATATAACTTTATGGCTTAAGCTCGAGTTAATCACAGGTGGCGACATACTTTAAGCAGAAGCTAAGGCCTATTTTCTAGGCTTTCTTGAAAATGTTCAGGAGCTTTACTACTTGTGTCCTCGGAGTCATTACCCACTGGCCAAGAAGGAGCCATTCAACGGCGACGAGAACGTTGAACACCTTGTGATGGCAGTCGATATTTAACAGCCAATGTGCTGCCATGAGTGCAGCTACTCATTCTTCGGCATTGGACACACTGAAGAGCAGTTCTTTGTCCACAGGGAGGAAAAGCTTGCTTGCATAGGGAAGATCGGGGCCATCGTACACAATGCAAGGTGTTATTGGAACGCTCTCTCCCTGCATGATAAAAAATAAAAAGATCATTGTCTGGAAAGCGCTACGCAGACTTCAATTATTTGTTTCAGTAAATAACAGTTTCTGTACCGTGTACTATCGTGAGTAATATGGGCTCGAACATGCGAGCACGTGGAAAATAGCCTTAAAGCTGAGATAGGGTGATACGTGGATGGCGTTGCCGAAACTGGAGGGGATAGGGGGGGGGGGGGGGGGCGCTGTTCCGCTGACTGTTGGTACTCCCGCCTCGTTAGCGTTGCTGCGAGATGTCGGCTGATTGCGTGCCAATGACCGCTAGCAATGATAACAAAATAAATAAATGAGGCGCGGCAAAATCCTCAGCCGACACCACCGAGATAACGATGCGCAAGCATGGCCTGCGCATCGTGGCAGGCTACGTCACATCCGGTATCTCAGCAGCTACCTAGTCTGATGTGGCTGTTCGCGTTGATGGGAATTCATATCACCGCTAGCGGCCTCTGACACTCTCTAAGATGCTGTTTCGCATCAACAATATCGAAGCGGGAGGGTCAACAGCTAGTGGAAGCGCGGCGCCCTTTCCGCTTTGTTTCCGACAGCCGCCGCTGCGAATCAGCCGACGTAAGGTTCAAGGCTGTTCGCCACGCGCTCGCATGTTCGAGCTCATATTGCTCACGATAGTACCATCCAAATATGAAGCTCATAAGATGCCCCATATGGAACTGGAGAGAATTAACAGCTTTTCTACGTGCAATTAGCTTGTTTGGGAAAGAGAAAGTACTATTTGACAAATATCATCCGCATTTTTAAAGAAAAAGGAGCATTCTTTAGTGGCATGAAGGATTCCTGCACATCGATAAAAAGCATATAAAACAAAACTATGCACAAGGACTTCTCTTCAAGGCTGCAACTTGCAGCCTTGAAGATGATTGGAGAATTTAAAATCTCTTATAAATCATTAGGCTTGTCTTTTACTAAATAATATCATTGGAGGTGGTCGTGCAAACTGCGTTTTTTAATGTTTGTACACGTAAAAGTATTTAGCGAAGTTACAACGCCAAAGCGAGGCGAGGCGCATATAACTCTTAATAACCACAACAAAATAATGAAAGCTAGACATAATGGAAACAAACAGAATAAAATAAATTGTGCTCGAATGCGGGCACTCAGGCGTACGCACGAAGGGGGGAGGGTGCGCCCCCCCTAGTCAATTCAGACAGAGGGGGGGGGGGGGGCAATGTCTGCCCCCATACTTTGACTTTTTAGTAAGGCGGGGGGAGGGGGCAGCGATTAACATTCCTACTTCCCTCCCCCCTAATGGGGAACCCTGCGCACGTCTAAGTGCACACTGATGCTCGAGCACAGTTCAGGTATTCAAGGCGATTCAGCCACACACAGACATGAAAAATTCATTCGAACACAAGTCAAGTTTAACGAACGGCTCCCCGTGCACAGGTGCCGGCATTATCAGGAAACCTATGTTACGGATGAATTAAAACATCGGTACGAATTTAACGAAACGGAATGTATTAGCACTTAGGCGAGCTTCGCGCGGCGTACCTAAAACGAAGCAACATGCTGCGTTAAAATGACCCACACGCATCAACCCGAGCATCACGGTAGTTTTAGCGCACAAAACGAACACGGACGGAAAAGAACGACGCGGACACCACGTCGTTGTTTTCTGTCCTGTTTCTTTTTTTTTTTTCTTGTGCGACAAAAAATGCACTTGAATTACCAACAGGCCGAAGCATACGCGCCTTAGACACGCTTGACGCTTAGAGGTAACAGGCGCCGTCACAACCCAACTATTCTTAAATCAAAATAGTGGTTCATCGAGAGCGGGGCCCCCTTCCAACACCACCGCCACAACTGCGTTCAAATCCCCCTCCGAATCACAGCCGCGCATGCGCACACTGCTTTCAACACCAAACAAAGCAAAGCCTGCCCGCGCCTAATGTCACACAACTTTGCCTTCATCCCGATGAAACAATGCACTCACATATGCTCGCTACGTTAACAAATGCTCACCGATCGTCAACCAGTTAAGAAAAGCTTAGTTAACGGCATTAGATCGCGCTCTCGGAGTTAACAAAGCGCTGGCCGTAGCAACGTGATAGTGGTACATACCGTTTTAGTTCGAGTGCTCCACGATATGAAGCTGCAGGTCTCCCTTTGAGTATAGTGCATCTTCGTAATAAGCAGCACTGGCAGAAGGTAAAGGACGAGCACACAGAGCAGGCACACTTCAAACAACCGAAACACCGACTGCAAAACTCGACCGATCGGAGGCGACGCACAACACACGCAGAAAACGATGGAGTCCGGCGGCGTGTCTGAGCGCGTTGCATAAGTCACGTGGTGATAGAGCTGTCCCGCGTGCTGCGCACGCGCGGCGGCCGCGGCGGCTGCGCCGGCCGAGGAGGTGGCGTCGCAGTGGCGTCCCGGCCGTTGTTGGGTCGCGTGGGCGCAGCTTTCTTTCTGCGGCAGTGTTATGTTTTGTTATGCTTTACACAGTGTATTCGAATCGCAGTAAGCATTGCGACGACACAGTAAGGGCTGCATGACTACAAGCAGGGCTTAAAGTCTCCCTTCACTGGACGGGGGGCCCTCACAAAGCGGCAATATATATGTATATATATAATCTCAAAGAAAAGATCGCCTAGCAGCGATCTTTTCGCCGCTAAACTGATGCTGCTGTGGTCTCAGCGGCTCTGCTACGCGCAGATCGTGAGTTGTTGGAACGCGGTGGGAGCTGTCATAGCGAAGAATAAACGCAGGATTTCTCGATATATCGGTCAAGATCCACTTTCGCGGTCGTATTATCCAGTTTTGGCAAAAGTGTGATGGTATTAAACGCATGAAAATGCAATATTTTCAAGGGATGTTGGCAGGAAATAAAAAGGAGAACGTATTAGGCTGAAAACGTATTATGCAGAATCGTGTCAACGAGATTTAGATTAAGCGTTAGGAGAGGTGTTTGCGATGATCACAGTGCAGTGAAGCCAACTATCTCTAAACTGAACAAATGCTTATGAATGCTAAACAAATACATATATTATTCCGAATGTATTTCGGGCATTCATTCAACGTGTCACTCGAATCAAGCAATAAATAAAATTATTTTGGAAACGATTTCTCAAAAATAAATCGGGATGTAAAGGCTTAAATATGTGTGAGCTCAAAATAAGTAACATCAGTTGACTCACTGCCATTCAGAACCTCAGGCACGACAATGCTATATTTTATTTTCACTACCACTTGCCTAATAAAGTAGGCAAAATACATGCGTCTTTGTAATTACAGCAGACTTGTGATGCACTACTAAAAGAATGAAAATTTAGTGGCAAGCTTAGCAAACCAATGTGAACCATTACTGATTCACGAGCAGGTAGCTTCACACTCAGGTGCCTCGTGAAACAGTATCCTGTGCCAAGACGCTCTGTCGAACAGGGTGGTGACCCGTGGTTTCAGGAGGCGTTGCCCGTGGTGTTCAGTGTCTCAGTTTATTGCATTCAGCAGTACAACGATACCTGTTTACACCTATGGGTCAATTCAATTCAATTCAATTCAATGTCTACAGTAACATTCGTCCCGCCGGCGCCCGCGCGTTCTGCATAAAGAATTGCATGGGAGTATATTTTTATATTTGTGTCTTGGTACTGGTATACGGACGTCGACTCTGGACGTCAAAAAACTCACCACAGCTGGAACTTACCAGTTTCCTGAATATATATAGTAATGCTTCATTAAGGGTTGCAGCCTGTCATTTAGCATTGTTGCCGTGTAGCACCCCAATGCGAAAACCAACGTGTAAATAAAAATTTCGTGTGCTTAGTATGTCCGCGTGGCAAGCAAGAAAAAATTTATAGGGTGTATTTTTATTAGACAATGCCGATTTGTTACAAACGTTCCCTGGCATTGATGCTTCGGTCGTTTTCGCAGACGAACTGTTAAGCAGAATTGGCGTTTTTTTTACATTAGAAATGGTCCCCTTACAGTGTTTAAACTGTTCGACCTTTTTCTGCACTAACATGTATATGCTTTTGTATCTGTACCAAATATTTAATAAACTTCAAACTTCAACTCTACATCTAGGCGAAAATACTTTAGCGCAGCTAAAGTGACGTCTGATGATCTGACTAACAGAAACTCGGTAATTATCTTTTCAATGGCTGGCTTCACGGCCGTTATTTTCAGTAAGAAGTTCTAGTCGGTGACATTTTTTTGGCAATGGCATACCCACTTTTTTAGAAATCACCAAAGTTGCGCGTAATTTGAGACATTCCTCATCGAATTTTAATGGTGATACCGAAACTGACCACGCGTCCAGAGCGCAGGAAACTCGGCCACTCTGTTACGTCATTCCGGAACTTCCCATTACAAGGAAGACACGACATTTGAATGAAATGAAGGCGCGTTTGAGCGCTCATCTTCTAGAATGTGGCAAGTAATCTTAATTGTGCCAGAGGATCGCTTGACCTTCGCGTGTAACATCCGGTACTCATCTGTTTCTTTCGGGTTTCGCCAGAGAACACCGCGATATGCACCTTTTCTTTCTGTAAACAGCATAAAACTCGGGGGCTACCACTGCTGCGTGTCTTGCACGCAGGCGAAATACTCATTAGCGCCTGTTTATAGTTTAAGAAAGAAACAGATAAGCACCAGGTTGCGCGCAACGAAAAAAAAATTACACCATCTCCCGCTAAAGGGGACCATGAGGCGATGCGAAGCTGGAGCACTTGCACGATCGCGTTCCGTTGGCGTTCGTTGGGCATTGTTACCGACCTCGGGCATGCTACCGACCTCGCGTCGTGGAACGCGAAGAGGAACACTACGCGCGTCGTGTCTTCCCTCTAGCCTGGCCGTTAATTCTCACAGGGCGAGCGGGGAACGTGGTCGACAGGCGCGCGAGAGGGGAGCAGCGTAGGAGAGGAGAGAGAGGGGGAGGGGACGCGCTGGTGCTCATCGCGGCGTTGCGCGGGATAGAATTTCGGCATGTCGAGTCCGCATTTCAGAGTCAACCGAAGGAAGCGCTGGACTGAACGTGCGCAGCGCTCTACCACTTGAAGGAGAGGAGACTAGAGCAGGAGAGTAGCGCATGCGCCGCGAGAGCAGAAGCGAGAACGCAGGAGAAGCGCAAGCAGGTGCTTGGAGAGAAGTGGAGAGAGTAACGCGCAGCTGTTGGAGAGGTGGAAGCAGGAGAATTGCGCATGCGTAGTGTGAGTGCGGACGCCCAGGCCAACGCCGCGGGACTGACCCCCGAGCAAGAGATGCTTCGCATCTAAAACGGTTTACTTGTGTATTTGCCAGTTTTCCTGACCAGATCCTACTCTTCAGGCTCGTAGGCAAGAATATTTTACGGGGGGGGGGGGGGGGCTTGCTGAAAACCTTGACTATTTGGGAAAAACACCTGTTTTCATTATTTATTTTTGGTACGAACACCTACTTCACCCCACCCCCCCCTCTGGCTACGGGCCTGCTACTCGTACGCGCCAAGATTCAAATTACGCCGCATTCTCGTCCCGGGATGATCCGGTCTGACGTAAGAGAGCGCCCGCTTTTCTTGCGCGCCGGGCGCGGTTACTTTTGATATCGCCAGTAAATTCGGTGATGAATATTGCAAATTAGGTGCAACTTTCAGGATTTATGAAAATGGGAATGCCATAAGTTGTGGCGCTCTGCAACATTGCCATATGATTTAACTGCCCCAGAGTGAAAAAAAAGAAAGAAAACAAGCCAGCAGTCAGGGGAAGATGGAAGCTTGCGATGAAAAATTCGTGAACAGGGGTTGTGCTGGAGCCGAGGTTTCGACAAGCGAACCTGTCTTCAAGGCTGCAGCTGCCCTATAATATAAAAAAATAACTAATGAGTCTGTGTAAATTGTTTATTTCAATGTCACTCTAGCTGCAGCAAAGTATTTGCGCCTCGACGTAGAGTTCGTGTGCAAAAGCTACAGGAGCCTGACTTTCATAGAATTGTTATAGAAATCTACACTTTCTTACATAAGAAAAGACTTTGTATATTTATACGAGTGCCTGCATACGATACCGCTGCTGTCACGACCTAATAATAGAAATTGTAAATGAACACATAGAACGAATGGGTACTGAATAAAAATGTATCCAAATATATGAATCCTAGCATAATTACATTGATTAGGCTGTTACGGCAGAGCTCAGCATCGAGCTTGAAACAGAACGGTACAGTTATTTTGGCACAGATAAATTAATTTTTGGTATTCTACAACCATTTCCCGTGTTCAGATCTTAAAACTTCGAGGCAAGCGCATTTGCAAAACAGAGATTACTCACCTGTGCATGCCACTATTTCTTGGGGAAATTCCATGCTAAGAAAGCAAGATATTTTAATGGGGATAAGTACATGATATATTTTTTACTTCCAGAATCAAAGAAGGAATCGTCAATTTTTTATTCGAAAGAGACTGTTTCTGGTAAATCAAACATTAAAAAAAATCATTATAAGATCAAGCAGTTGCTTATGAAACTAGCGCATTTCAAAAACATTGTTTATTCTTAATGCAGCACGATGGAGCCAAGTACATGTCGACTGCAACCTGGCATGAGCATCATTCTCCAGGTCGTTGAGTGCGGCGGATTGGCTTCCGCCGAGCACAACCCCGGTGTCTTGGGCTGCAAGCCTCAACTGCACCAGCAAGACAAGCTGCTCCGTGTGTTCACCAAGGCTGACATGGGCAGTGACACTGGCGGAGCAGAAATCCAAGCAGCTGCATTTGGAGGCTACGCGAGGTAAGAGGACCTATACTTTACGATAAAAACACAGTAGGAAATCACTGAACTAATCTAACACTTCATTTCGTCTCATAATGTAAAAACAAAACACTCTGTACGGAGTCCTGGAATGTCGTCATACCTTGAACGCGTCATTAGAAGCAGCATTTATACTCGTGACACACGAGTACAGAAAATGGCATTAACTTTCTCATGCGTTAAGATTTAATGTCATTTTTTTTTGCGGTGCCACTAGGGCAAATCAAATGCCAGTCGTATTAATGCCCTGACGTCACCTAATGTATTCGCCAGGACTCATTCGACTGCGAAATTTATATTATCGAAGCCAAGGCTTGCTTACTACAGTATACATAAAGCATAAAGTATACGTAAAGTCATGTAAAAAATTAACAAATGTCATGCATTTGTCTAGTTGCACTATAGCGAAATTCACTTCACACATGCAACGGCTTCGCTATGACAGGCGTCATGTCAAATTCTGGCCTTCGGATTCAACATGCAACGGCCGACGTTGCTGCGTTCAGTTGCAATGTTGTAAAAAGCAATCGCAAACTCCAGCTAATATGGTACCATAGTATGCTTCATTCTACACTTCTCTAGCCGTGAACGCAGGTTAGAGTACTTAAAATGTTATTTTTTATCATTACCCTAAAACCGCTCCCTTTGGAAGTAGCCGATATCGACATATTGGACGAGGCAGCTCCGCTGAAAAGTGTCATTCGGGAACTCGATGCCTTAGCTATACTGAATGTCGTTTCTTGTGCTTGTGTGGCACGGGTATTGCACCATTATTTGTTGTTCCTTCGGGATGTTCCTCACCGTAAATATTTATTAATTTCATCTTGTGTCCCACAAATAACAGTCGCACGTGACTCCACAAATTTTCCTCGCTGTTCAGTCACACACAATAACAACGTCCCTGTTGTTGTTGTTTCAGCTTGCTTCCGCCAAGTGAAACCAGCACCAGAGTGGCGCATGCGCAGAACACCACGCTGCCAGGACCGTTTGCGGCCGCCTTCTCGTCCAGCTTCGCACTTCGGCCGGCGGCATTCTGTGTCACGGACTGTCACGGTTGCTGTGGCATAGCATGTGCCACACTCTACAGGTGCCAACTCTGCCAGCGGCGCCAGTGCTGCCACCTTCACTTGAACTGTTCAACTGTGGAGCTAGTAATGCGGTCGTCCCCGCCGTCGTGAAGGGAAGCATCAACACGAACTTGCTTCGTTGCTCGGCTACTTCACCGCATGTGGAGATGCGGATTTGAAGCCAGGCTTTGTTAATGCGCTCTCCTACGAGGCCAAGAGTGGCCGGGGATGGCTGGGATTGCGCAGCTAGGTAGCCTTCGCGCAGCTCGCCGCGGGACAATCCTGCAGGATTCGGCTGTCTCGCGTGCAATTAGAGCGAGCGAATTTTCCCCGTAATTTTATATGTTATTTCAATTTTTACGTATCAATGTAATATTATTTTGTTTGTCTAAAATACAGTTACTTACTGTTGAAGTGTGTTGAGTCGACTTCATGAGCACCTTCTAGCTCGATACTGTGAGGGTGAAATTGAAATAAGCCATTCACTCTTACTAATTACACAAATTATCTTGATTAACATTCCTGGTAACAGCTTAGTTTAAAAACTGCAATGTAGTCCTCCCAACGCCATTGCCGATTGCAAAAGAAATTAGGCTGATTCATCGTCGGAATTGAAATCTTGTCTGCAATCTATTAAGATATTATAAATTGCCCCGATTGAGGCTTAACTCGGAGTGCATCTATTGAACTTAAAGGGACGCGCTTCTATAACAGGCCTCTAAATATTGTTTCTATGACATGTTTTCCTTTCCTATTCGCCTTCGTATTTGTGATTGTGACAATCGGAAGTACGAAGGCGAAAAGGAGAGGAAAAGGCCGCGAAAGTCCTACCTGTTTCAATGTTCTATGGATATAGGCCGTATAGTAAGGGAACTCAATGTAACTAAACTACAATAGTAAGGGGAAGTCATCTAAATTTCGTATACAGTTACGTGTTTATACAGGAAAGAGTATAAGAGAATATATAGAAATAACAGTCATGCGTAAAGTATTGACATTATTATTGTATACGAAACAACGACGTTATATAGGAAACCGTTTTGATGCACGAGCCTCGTGCATCGTTCTTATGAGCATGAGGCATTTCGTCTCACTGATCTGTAGGCTCACGTAAGAGCGTTCCGCTGAGAGACAGAATTCGCAAATGAAGATGCGTTGTAGCTCCCCGAATGCATTAGCCATAACATTATTTACTATCCCATATTACATACTAGATTATTCATATCCAGCTTTTGTGGACACATCACAGCCAGCGCCCCTGGCGGCCCCGGCGCGAAGCTAGCGCGTTTTCAATGGAACTGGCGAGTTTTTCCCGAATAATTAAGTGTAGAGGGTCAATGTTGAAAAACGCAGACCACGGAGCGCTTCTGGGAGCCTAAACGCACGAGAGGACTGCAGCGATCATGTTGCAGTAAGCTTCAATTTTGTTCCCAGAGCAGTTAAAGATTGTACAATGGGAGTCTATGGAAACGGCGAAAAATGTGGCCTGTTTTTCGAGACAAAAACGGTCACTGTCGTAAAACTAAGCAAGTTATGTTAATGGTCAGGAAATCACATGTAGTCCTGACACTCAGCTTTCGTTTGAAGGCATTCTCAAATTGCCGCAAGTGGCATAACATTGTTCCCTAACGCGTTTTTTGAAGCGCGGTCGTTCAAATGTTTGTGGTAAATTGATAAACCCTTGCTTACTACAGGCGACAAGACGTCCGCCGTGGCCGAGCGAGCTAATCGCTCGAGCACGGCATCACCGCGCCGTCGTCGGTTCGATTCCGGGCGACGGATCAGCATTTTTTTTTCAGCCCGTGACTTAGTTCCACAGTTTCACACAGGATGTCGCCGCCGAAACAAAAAAAAGTGCTTTCGTTTCGGTTTCGGTTTTTGACTGTAATCTTGAGCTGCCATTTCTTTTTCTCTTTATTATATGAGTTTTTTAGTGTATGTTTAAACACACCACGCTTATCACATCGTTGAGACCGATCTACATTTGGAATTCTTACTTTATTCTTTTATAAACGTCCTAAGGAACAGAACGCCCGATCAAGTTAATGTGAACAAAGCTCTTTCCAACTTTCGTACCCGTATTGTGGTGGAAGCTTATTTCTCCCTTCTCAAATGATGTCGTTACGATCTTCTCAGGTACCTACAATTCAGCAACGTAAAGGAAGCGAACTAAAGTTAGACAAGCGAGGCATAGTAATTAAATGACAAAGTTAGACGTTTTTGCAGTTGCTTTTTACTTTAGCGCTAACGCAAGTGTCTGTCGTAATCTTAACGAACGAAGGGGAGTTTTTCGAGGGGTTCTTTTCTTTTTGTTAGACACTACTAATGAAACCAACAGATAATTAGGCCAATCAAAGAATAGGAAAAATTATTTATTCTTTTTCAAACAGCAGTGCAATGATTTCGCCCTAACTTAAATGAAATCAAAATCGCTATCTCGACAAGCATCAGCGGACGGCTCATATACCCTTCTACACGCTGCGCTCTCAACTCGAAGAGACTGTGCGAAGTCCCCTTTTGTAGAGTTACGCGAGACTGGATCTAGAAGAGTTAGCTGCCAGCTTTACTTCATTTGTTGCTATCGCACTCATTGCATCGTCCTTGCGGTGAAACTGGGATTTTATTCATCTCTTGTCATATCTATCGCCCTACGTGAACAGAAAGAAACCAGCATGCCTTCTCCTTTAACATCACAAAGCACTGTGCGCTGCATCGGATAGGACCGTGTGATATGACGTGTGTGGATCAAAGCTTTCGGGAAGTCCAGGGACTGGTGTTCCCAGTTACAAAACGAAAATCCTGTGATTCAGCAGCTTTTCGCACGCACTCGCAGCCCACCTCAACGTGCCGCAATAAGATGCCATTTTAAACATCTGTAAATGAAAATGAGAGGTGCAAAGTTTTTGCTAGTATAGTATTATAAGATATGGCTAGGCTTGGATAATCTATTCTTCTCAGGTTTCGGTCGGTTCCCTAGACTACGCACATGTTGCGTTGTTCTGAAGGGGAAATGTCCCGTCACTAGTAGTTACGTGATGGGATTTTAGTCACGTGAGATAGACAGTACATCTTTACTAGAGTCCAGTGCAGACGCTGAGGTTGCCCCGCGCCACTCGGTTGTTCCGAAGTTTTTGGCGCCAACACGTCACGTCAATAGTTACGTGACGTTACGGGATTTTAGTGGCGAGACTAATTACGTGATTTTACGTAATTTTTTGTCACGTAGCTAGTTGTTATTATATGATTGTAGTCACATAAGTAGATGTGCGATGTTACGTAATTTTGGTCACGCGACAATTGCAGGCCTGGTGGACAAAAAATTGTAGTCGCAGGAAACAACAACCCATCATCGATTTCACATATATTTTACGATCACGAGAAATTCACTTTCGTTGCTCGAAAGAGCAAGCGAAGCTGCACTCGTGCACTTTTTATCACGTTTCAAAATTGTTTGGGCTTCTACGATATTTTCTGGAATTTTTCGTATGCTTCATTTGCTTTGCTCTATTCTTTTTTCTTTCCTGGTGAAGAGCGCATATATATTGCTGTAAGTTTGAAAATATTGTCAGTTGTAAGTTCAGCGCTGTGTGTGTTTTCCATTGTCGTCCTCGTTCCTTGCGCTGTGAAACATCGAATTATGGTCTACAGCGCATTTTTGCAAACAGAAAGCGGCTGTTTTCCCTTTTGCATTCCGTTCCTGCTCTTTGGAAGGTGGGGACACTTGCAAGGAGTGTTGCAAGGAGGGTTTGACCATAGTATCTTTATAATAGCTATCGTATCACGGGCTAGCCGCCGCGCGCTGTGGCTGAATGGGTTGATCATCCGTGCTGGCTGTTTGCGCGCAATCGCTTGGGCGTGGGTTCGAATCCCAATGCAGTTTTTCTTCTTTTTTTGTCTCTCTCAGAATCGCTTATGTTTGCCGCGGTGGTACAGCGGTTACGGTGCTCGGCTGCTGACCCAAAGGGCACAGGTTTGACGGCGGCTCCAGCATTTTTGAACAAGGCGAAAATGCTAGAAGCTCGTGTAGTTGGTTTTAGATGCACGTTACGAACATGAAGTGGTCGAAATTTCCGCAGCCCTCCTCTACGGCATGCCTCATAAACATATTATTGTTTGGGCGCGTAGAACTCCAGCAAGTATTATTACTAGTACAACGCTGCTGAAGATTTAGATGCTTGTTTTTTCGCTGGAGCATTGCACCCAAGATATTTGCAGCAGTTTCGGTTTCGCTTTTGTAAATGGAGCAAGTAAAGAACTGCTAATGTTTTATTATTTATTACCACGCAACCCAATACTTAATAACGAAGAAAAGGAACCCAGATTTTAGTTAACCTCAATCATAAGAAGGCAATACAAAACGAAACCAAGGCAAGCATCAGGGTAGCCATTTGTAATATAATGAAGTGTTTTAAAGAAGTACTCTACTATTAGAGACGACGCAGAAACGTAACCAGTAATAGTAGAACCAACGCAAAGCTTGCATTATTGAATCGTCGCCTTTTTTTCTACGGGAGCAGCGCTCTCTGCTTCTGCAAGTAGTGCTGCTCTTTTGCATTACATTTACTTCCCGTCCGAAAAAGAGCCATCCTGGCTAATTACGGACAGCTGCACAGTGACAGTGAGGCTTTAGCAGGTCCATATGCACAATCTCATGCCTCGACATTGTTTGATTACAATAAGTCTCAAGCGACTTGACGGCATATATGAAGTACGAGGCTTGCTAGACCACACGGTACGGGCCGTGGTACTTCGGAAGAAGTTTCGTAGACCGACCGGGGCCACCTAGGAGTCCAGAGGCCAGGCCAGTAGCTAGGGGGTATGCCCCAAGGGCCCGCCTCCCCTCCCAAAAGTTTGACGAAGGCGCTGCTTTACCGACAACAGAATGAGAATAGGTGTTTCTCTCAAACTGTGAAGGCCTTCAGCGAGTGCCCCCTCCCTTTACCCTCCCCCCCCCCCCCTCGCTGACTGGCGCAGGCCGGCGACGGGAACCGGTGTGCACGGAACAGACGGCGAAACGGTAGGCAAGCAAACTCGGAAGCGAGCGCGGCCGCGCGCACCGTTGCCATAGCAACGACGGAGAGATCTTCAACCGGCTGCTTTGCCGCTGGCTTGCGTTTCCTTTCTTGAATTCTCGGCACTCGCCACTTTCCTATGAAGAATGCTATCACACGCTCACGCTCATAACGTGCATACCATTTGTGACCTGGAAGTGCCGGGCGCGCGGCGATAGTACAATCGAGAGGCATGCACGATATCAGGCCTGTTATCGAGAGGCACGCCATATCAGGCCGACACCCTTTCAACACGTTCTGCTTACCGATTCAATGTGCCAAGTATTCGCCGCTCACTAGATTGCCTTCCGCACTGTGTTCCCGAGCCAAGCCTGATTACGGTTCATCAAACTAATGAACAGATCAAGCTCGCCTTGCTTGTTCGCCTCAGGTTTATGACTAACGTGTCGGTAATGCACTATTGTGTGTGTATATATATATATATATATATATATATATATATATATATATATATATATATATATATATATATATATAATGAAGCAAGCCGAGAGGCCTATACCTAGAAGAAGTCGAAACAAGACAAGGGGCAGGGGGGAGAAGACAATAAAGAAGAAGTTCGATAGAACAAGATGGAGTCTCTTGTGTTCATTTATTAAGTGAAGTTTTATTACATATTTTGGCGCAGCCGACAGGATTGGAACGATGAAGTGTCTGTTGATAAAGAAGCTGACAAAGCGGAGCCGGCACACAAAGAGGACCACCTACGGATACCGAACAAAGACAGTGTAATTCCACAACTGTACCCCGAACTGGTTTGCTTGGGAGGGTATCCACCGGCGACTACAAATTTCGAGGTTCCCTTTCAGCTTTACGACAAAACAGTTGTGAAGAAAAAACCATATAACTTGACACGAGAGAAGAAAGCATGGCTAAAGGAAGAACTTCAAAAGATGTTAGATGCCAATGTAATTCGCCCGTCAGTGTCTCCATTTGCCTCGCCTATTACCATTGCTCCAAAGTAAGACGGTAGCTGGCGCCTGTGCACGGACTACAGAGCAGTAAATAGCCAGACACTGCTGATTCCTTTCCCAATGCCGAGGATGGACACCATCATCGATGAAACGGGAGGCTGTACCTGCTTTTCTCGCATAGACCTGTGCAAGGACTTCTGGCAGGTGCCTCTACAAGAAGACACCAAGCAATACACCGCATTTACAACATCATTTGGCATATATGAATATAACCGCCTTCCTTTTGGATGGAAAAATTCACCGAGTTGGTTTCAGAAAATGATGAACGCAGTACTGGACCCCTACATTGGACGCTTTTGCAACGTCTATGTAGACGACATCATCATTTACTCTAAAAGTGAAAAGCTCCATGAAGAACACCTGGCTCATATACTGACAGCATTATCTGATGCTAGGTTAAAAGTTAATTTCAAAAAGAGTGAGTTCTTCAAAACCAAGGTCACCTTTCTGGGCAGAGTTGTAGATGGAACAACGAAGAACACAAAGGAAGAATCCGTGACTCGCATTACGAAACTAGCAAAGCCGTACGACGTGCACTCCCTTCGTGTATTTCTAGGATTGGCGGGTCATTTTCGAGACTTCATTCAAGATTATGCCCTGAAAAGTCGCTGCCTCACAAGACTGACGCAGAAGGATGTTCCCTTTTGTTGGACAGAAGAATGTGACAACGCCTACAGAGAATTGGTTCGCATAATTTCTTCTGATCCAGTGCTGTGCTTACCAGACTTTTCGCTGCCCTTCGAATTGAACACCGATGCCTCTCACTATGGAACAGCGGCCGTCTTGTATCAGCGAGATTCCTCACGACCACAAAACCAACAGCTTCGTGTAGTTGGATACTACAGCTACACATTCAACAAGACCGAATTAAACTACACGACAACAGAAAAAGAAGCTCTTGCCGTTTTAAAAGCCGTCCGCTACTTCCGGTCATATTTGGAAGGCGTTAAGTTCAAGCTTTATACAGACCACGAAGCCCTACCCTATTGCAAAAACCAGCGCCGTTCCAGTACCCCCAGCGTGATACCAGTACGTTTCCTGGCGCTGGACCGCACTGGGAACACTGGTATACGCTCGAATTCACTGGGACTCCGGTGAAAGCACTGGGAAAGAGCTGGGTCGCACTGGTACAGCCACTGGCTTTGCCGCTGTGACGCTGGCGCTCACTGGGAAGCGCTGGAGACGCTGGAATTCTCACTGGCGTGCGCTGGCACATACTGGAGCCTGCACTGTTCTGCCAGTGCCGCGCGCTGCTTTCAGTATCGTGCGCGGCAGAATGTTTTGGTATCGTTGAATATCGAATGTCTGATTTGATGGTACCGATAGATGCTATCCTAATGGGTCTCAAACATGTGTCACAAATTCTAGCTTGGCAGAGAAAGACGAGGAGATGCGCACTATTTTCATGATATACGTGATATAATATACATATATATGTGAAATCACGGTCACTTTTAATGTTTCCCTGTCGAATGTGAAGAAAAATATGTTAATAACCCAAAGCAGCCAACACTGATCATTTTGCTTTCTGCCACGCTTTTTCTTATTCATGCAGTGCCAATAACGTCGTTAATTTTTGCGGAGCACGTAGTAGCAATGAATACACAATTTGTGCATGCCGATCATATATATCAGTTTTGCATCCGTGATGTGTTGCGGTTATGACTTCATATTTTAATGTTTCTAAGTCTGGAGGCGTTGGTCTGAACATACAGAGCAAATCGTTACATCGCCATGCTGTTGGCAAGAAGTAAATGAGCTCTGGCTTCGCGGCCCCTCCTAACGGAGGCCAGAAAAACAGCCGTCGTTCGATATCGCCGCACCAGAAACGCATCTCGGGCAATTCTTGCACTTCCACTTACTTCAGCTATACGTTAGGCATCAGTTAAAAAGGTTTCGAGGCTAAAATTCAGAAACTTCAACCATCGCAACTCATCTGCGCCGAGATCGGTCCTACCCAGTGCGGCTCCCAGCGAGCGTTAGGCCTAGCGTACCGGCCGAGTCCGTCTGCATGCCACCGGCGCTTCTTGGTTTAAGTACACGCAATTCCAACGTGTAAGATTTACTGTAAAGTATAGTCTGGACATTCGTTAACCTAAATTAACCATTTTTTCTTGTGTACGGTGTTCCCACAAGGAGCGATGACCATCGATGCGACGCGCTTTCAGCAACGAACGTAGGCTCACCGAAGGCAGCCGGCCGCACTCGCCGGTACTTCTCTGACTCATACGTCAGAACACATACCTGTCAACTGGTACGCGTTAGTGAACTAACACACCGGCATCTTTTTTCAACTAAATGTATTTGTTTTTGCTGAGCGGTTGTATAGTTGTAGGTATCGCTAGAACTGCAAGTCAGAATACACCACGACCGCCCCGACAAAACTACTCAGTATGAATTCATGTAGGCGCGTGTTTATCGAACGAGTCATCATAAAGCTTCTGTACACGTTCATCTTTAGCAAGGGCGAGGAACGGCTATTAAAAATCGGCAGTAACAGCCGTCAAACTGTACCCGGCTCCTCGATCCATTTGATAATTTTCGGAGTTAAAACGGGAATTCTTAAAGAAACCTAGCGCTCTTCCCATTTTGGGCATTTCATTCCTTGCCGGCCAACCTCTGTTTGTGTCTAATACAGAAGCAAGCGTGATCCGGAAAGGAAGATTGCGTCTTCCTTGAATGCACGACACAGACATATGCAACGAAACGCTTTCTTACTGTATTGACTAGCTCTTTTACAGCGATGTTGACGTGTTTCGGCGTGGCGCAGTGGTAGAGTACTCGCTTGGAGATTGAGAGGTGGCGAGTTCGAATCCTCGTGGTGGAGGTTTTTTTTTTTTTCGTACGGCTTTTTTTTTCTTTTTTTTATTGCACTAATGCTTTCTATATGACTTTTTTTAGTAATTTATATATGTAGGGAACGTAGGCACCGCTGTTTTAACGCTGTAGAGCCGTTTTGAGCTTGAGTACCCAGCGCCTCCCAGTAAAACGCCGCTCCAGCGGCCCAGTATCCAGCGCGACGCTGGGCCCATAATCAGGCATGGCACTGGACGCTGGTACCCAGTGGCGCTGGGTTTTGCAATAGGGTAACGTATATATTAAGGATGGCGGAATTGAAAGGAAAGGTTGCCCGTTGGGTGGGTGAACTTCAGCAATTTGACTTTGAGGTAACTCATCGCCCCGGAGCCTCCATGAAGGACGCGGATGCAATGTCGCGATTAGCGATTGTGCCCCCTGACGAAGAAGTTAATGCAGTGAAGATGTGGGAAGGAACTGAGGTTTTGCAGCAAACTGAACATGGAAGAGTTGCCGTGCCAACTTCTTTAGTTCCAAAAATACTGGAGTTGTATCATGACAGCCCCGAATCAGGCGGACACGATGGCTTTTGGAGAACATACATGAAATTGACAAAGAGGTTCACATGGCCTCGCATGAAGCAAGACACAAAGACCTATGTATCATCCTGTCACAAATGCCAGATTAACAAAGTGAAATTCAAGCAACCAACGCAGAAAATGGCTATACCAACACATTCTACCACGCCATTTGAAGTAGTTCATCTGGACTTTGCGGAACTACGGAAAAAGTCTGAAGGAGTTCAGAGGACACAAGCTTTCCTCTTGTGCATTGATGAGTGCACCAGGATGATCGCAGCAAGACCGGGCAAAGAAGACGCTAACAGCTTGATTTCTTTTCTGAGCAGGAAGATGTTCGACAATGTAAAGGTAATCGTCTCAGACAATGGACCTGCCTTCCGAAGTCGTCGGCGACAGGAATGGGCTGAAAAGCGCAACATCAAGTTGCGGTTCACTGCGCCCTATCATCCTGCCGCAAATGGGTTAGCTGAGCGGGCGATCAGAGACGTTAAGCAGTACATTAGTATGTATCCATTATTTAAAGGTGGTTGGAAATGTTGTCTGGAAGCGGCAGTAGCTCACCACAACCGTTCATACACAACCGGACTGGGATGTGCGCCTCTATTTGCTGCAACTGGGATACCAACATTTGCTGCAACTGGGAGACAACTGCGGACGTAAGCCTTGGCATTGACAAGAACATAAACCTCCAAGAAGCGGCAAGATCAAAAGAAAGTGTATTGAGGTACCGTGAAAGAATGAAGAGAAATTTCGACAAGCGACAAAATACAGCATTACCAGAACTCGAGGTCGGTGACTTAGTGCTGGTGAAAAGAGGACCGAGTCTCAACGCAGCCTACAAGGGCCCATTTCGCGTTATAAAGACGGCGAGTCAACAAGGACACTTGAAGACCATATGGTACATGGGTCCCAATGACACCATGGACACCAGTATCATCCCAGGAGGGATGTAAACCATGCTGGGGGGAATGAAGCAAGCCGAGAGGCCTATACCTAGAAGAAGAAGAAGAAGTCGAAACAAGACAAGGGGCAGGGGGGAGAAGACAATAAAGAAGAAGTTCGATAGAACAAGATGGAGTCTCTTGTGTTCATTTATTAAGTGAAGTTTTATTACATATATATATATATATATATATATATATATATATATATATATATATATATATATATATATATATATATATATATATATATATATATATATATATATATGCACACGCTGCTCCTGAGATCATCACGGTCTTTTGTGCCTCTGTGCTCATTAAACACCCCCTCTAAACCTTTGCTGTGCGCACAACTATATATATATATATATATATATATATATATATATATATATATATATATATATATATGTGTGTGCGTGTGTGTGTGTGTGTGTGTGTGCTTGTAGAGAATGCCTTGCGGGTAGCACTCACTAAAAAAAGAAAAGATGCCTTTACTAACGTTTCAGCCGTGACACCGCCTACGTAGGTCAGTGTCTTGCGAAGCCCATGCCACAGCCCAAACGTTATGGAATGCATTTTTTCCGGTTTTTGATGTGTGCTACCTGGAAGTTCATTCAATGTAGAAAGCGTCGCGCGCATGCGCCGTTGCTCCACATGCGTTCACTAGTAGTCGCGAAGGCAATGCCACCTCTCAACGTCAACTCCTTTTAGTCTTTTATAAGCACAGAATAAATCGAGAATGCCTAATAACGTGCGGAATAATTTTAAACGCATTGTTTTTCTTTAGTAAATAGCAGCGGACTGCGTACAGCATTCTGCACATCTCATTCGTGCACTATGAAGGCTTGCCCGTCAGGCAACGCGACATGCCGTTGTGACTTTTAAAGCGCAATTCAACAATACAAATCCTAATCATATGTTGAAAAAAAAAGCTCGTTTATGTCACTGTAATTCACAGCCAGGGTCTTGTGGCACATTTCGGTCGGTTGTCACTCGTGTCATTTATGTTCGTCACACAGTCACGTCACAAGATACCACATTTGGTGTAGATCAAGCTAGCGAAACGGCCGCCAGCGCACCATGAGCGTGGCATGTAAATCATGCTGTCCATGACATGCGTGTCATGATTATCATGTTATGACTTGCCATTTATGTTCGTCATACAGTCATGTTACACCATACCAATATTGGTGTACATTCGATTAACCAAGCGACCAGGCGAGCACAAAGTCGTAGGCGGCTAGATAGATACGCTCAAAGTCGCAGTAGTTCGCTAAGAAATGCTTCGCATTTAAAAGCAGCTTTCGCTCGACTTTATCTAGCTGAAGACTGGTATTTTTCAGTCATTGTAACGAGCGAAATATACTAATCAAAATTCCTGTGCGCATAAACACCATCGTTCTCTTAAGGGAACCTCCTGTAAAGAAAGGCTTGAGATTTCGTTTGGAACGCCTGCACATCTTCGTGGCAACAGAAGGAGCTCCACTCACAACTGAAGAAATTTTCATATACTGAGTGAACGAAAGAAGGGGGAATTAAAGGGTTCGCTTTTCTCTGATGTGTCTTGTGACCCGTTGTTGAGCAAGTCAAATGCATTTTGTATTCTACATCAGGAGTGATACAGAATAAAGAAGTGATTTTGAGAGATTGTAGGAATAGTTACTATATTATGTTGAATTAACAATCGTTGTTGTCAGCGCAAAAACGCCAAAATTCGCTCTTCTGAATTTCTTTGTGCTGATCAAAGTGGACGATTGGGCCAGTAGGTGATTCATGATCGACTTTGTGCATGCTGAAGTGCAAAGTTGAAAGAGACTGCGCCTACAGAACATGAAAGGAAAGCTTCAGGAGAACTTCCAGCCCATTAGAGTAACCTATTGGTGTATCTGCGCCAACAGGATTCAAGACAATCCCCTCCAGCACATGAGTCAGTCGACTGTGAGAAAAAAAGGAGAAAAAAAAGAAAGAAAAAGAAGAAATGCAATTAGGATAGATAAGTGCCTTTTTTAGCGGGATAGACGGCAGATCTAGAGATTATTACACAACACGTCAGTCGTATATGTTCTACTATACGTTCAATCCTAATAAAAAAACTAACCAAATTCACATTCTCCGGTGTACAAGATCATCTTTCAACGACTGTATCATTTTTGCACACCCGCATAGACGGCGCCAAGCTTGCGGTGGCAGCGACATTTCAATAAGAACTGAATGAAAACAAATAAAAACTATATTTAACTTCCTTTTTTTTACTCTCATTCCTAGCGTTCTCAAACTTATCCAGTTCTAATTTGAGGTAACGCAAGGACCAAACGAGCATCACCCAAGTGGTACACCAAAGGAAATTCGCTTTATTATGCAACCACAATATCCTGTTCGTACCCAAACATAATGGTTCCCGCTAGCTGAAAAAAGAAACTCGGAAAGCAGCATACTGCTGCTCCAATATGCCACCGGTACGGCAGCGCAAGAAACTAAACAAACAAACAAACAAACAAACAAACAAACAAACAAACAAACAAATAAAAACAGGATTCTCTTCATGCATCGTGGGCGCGTCTATAACGGCCAGACATTTGGCATGGCACGTCTAGAAAAACTGCCGATTCATTGCCAGTCGTCGCCGTCGAGATAACGCCGACAAACAGCGCTCTCTTTTCTGCGCACCGAGGTGAAGCGACAGTCTCGGGGCGTGTGTACTGTTTCTTTTGGTTCTCTTTTATTTAGTGCCGCGTCACTGCAAACGTCATGGCGGGACTTTTGAATTCTTTAAGGTCGATACGCCACGTGGTGTCGTTCATGCGAACTAGGCCGCTGGTGTCCAGAAAAGCTGCATATGTTGTCGTTATATAATCATAGGATACCACCGATGTTCGCGTAAACATGTGCTCTGTGCTGCCAACACTGCAGTGTTTAATACCAGCATAGGTCGGCAAACTCACTCATGAGTTGACTCACTCACACTCACTCAGACTCAGATCAAGCCGTGAGTCTGAGTCTAAGTGAGTCTGGCTGAGTAATATTTGGTGAGCTTGAGTCCGAGTGAGTTCGGTTGAGAAAAACTTTGGTGAGTCTGAGTCTGAGTGAGTCCTAAGCGAAAAAAAAAAAATTCGGCAGATCCCACGTACCGTGGGAGTCGACGTTATGCGAAGCATGCGGCGGGAAGGTGACTGTGGCGTAATTTTTTTTAACTGAACGAAACGTTACAAAATGACGATAAAGATTTGTAGAAATTTTATACGCGCACATATATGTTGAAGAGCCGAAAATCTGTTACATAACCAGTTGTTTACAGTTGGGTAGCGCTGCCAACGGCAACGTGGGTATTACCAACACCAGATGCGGTAAGCTGATATGCAGTGCATGCTTATACTTGTCCCTTATGATGGAGAACGCACGCACGTTTCACAAACCCGTGTTGTACATGTGTGGAAGAAGTTCTTGACAGTTCTTGAACAAGGTCATCATCACCGTGCTTAGTGCGCAACAGCAGCTGTTCATGACTTGTTATCGGATCCGGTTGTGATCGCAGTGACGAGGGGTCGATGTGTAGTGAAGTATGTATACCTCATATTTCACTACACATGGATCCCTCGTCAGAACTTCAGTAGAGCTGTTGGAATTCTTCGTTGCCTCGGTCATTTTGTCGACAAATCGTCGGTCTATAGAGCCGGCGACATGTCGGAAACTGATGTCGCCCTTCGCGTTGGTGAAGCATAGGCCGTTGATGGTGGTAGGCCTGGATAGCGCTAATGTAGACAAACATCAGTGGATGGCGCTTGTCGTATTCGTAGACTACCTGGGTGTATGCGGCCTACGTTGCCTGTTCTACAAACCAGCTGTCAATCAATCTGGCATCATCCTCGGTTAGCCTGAGGCCATCGCCCAGTCTCGTAAGAAATGAAGAGGACAGTGCGTCGTTCTGGCGGACTAAGTGCACTTTACGGTGCGGTGATGTGGATATCATATGTAACTTTCCTTAATGCATTCCTCCGGGGTCGAGCAATGCTTCAATATAGCTTGCTGAATCATAGGAATACAAACGTAATGTTTATTAGACTGCTATAAAAGCGGAGCCAACACCGGAACCACAGACGTTAATCTGATATGACGCCTGTATCTTAGGAGCACACATCGTAGGAATATCATGTAGTGTTTATTGCTTTCTTGTAAAATTAGATAGTAAGCACCACAACCACAATTGACGTTGCACCGTTATTACGCCTGCATAGGCTGCTTTCCAGACCAGTTTGTAGACCTGGCGTGGCTCTGTGGCAGAATACCTGATTGACACGCGGAATGCTTGGGTTCGATTCCTGCTGGGATCCTAATTTTCATTCTTTCCATTCGTCGTGTCAACGCTGCCGAGCTCGGTTTTAGGAGCTTGCTCCTTATGCTCGCGCCTTGTCCGTTGTCGGCGTGTACAGTAGTTCTCATTGCTCCCCCCAGAGGCGCAGCTGCGCTCCCTCCAGTTATTTCAAGAATGCTCACTCGATGGCGCGCCGCCGCTCAAGGCGGCGCACACCAGGCTCGGCGCATGCGCCAGTTAGGTATGTGACCGCTAGAGGGTCGCGCCTCTCGTTTGGCGCTCGCGTTTGGCGCGCTTCCTTTCTCTTCGCCGGGAGCTCACTCAGTGAACACTCTTCGTTACCACTCCGCAGCATGAACACCCCAGGCAAGCCAGCAGTGCGGCGGGCTCGCAACGCAGCAGCAGCTCAGGCTCGCCGCCAAGACCCTGCGGTGTGAGCCCGGGAAGGCGAAACGAAGAGGGCTAATCCATATATAACAACGTTAATAATAATATTATCTGGGGTTTAACGTCCCAAAACCACGATTTCATTATAAGAGACGCCGTAGTGGAGGGCTCCGGAAATTTCGACCACCTGGGGTTCTTTAACGTGCACCTAAATCTAAGTACACGGGCCTCAAACATTTTCGCCTCCATCGAAAATGCAGCCGCCGCGGCCTAGATTCGATCCCGCGACCTTTGTGTCATATATAACAACGTTGTCACGTCTATATATGATGGTAGAGGAATGTGTACGGAGGATACCCGGGTTGCCCGATCATCTCCGAGCAAGCTCCTCTAGCATCATTCACTTCGTGATATGCCGGTGATTTTAAATGCGAAGCATTTCTTAGCGAACCTCAAGCACTTTGGGCGTTTCTATCTATCTATCTATCTATCTATCTATCTATCTATCTATCTATCTATCTATCTATCTATCTATCTATCTATCTATCTATCTATCTATCTATCTATCTATCTAGCCGCCTACGTCTGGGCGCTCTCCTGGTCATCTCCATAACTTGTAATATACCAAAATTGGCATAGCAGGGGATCAGTGTATGGCGAACACGATTCACTGATCATGACATGAATAACGCAAAATACGTGTCGCGTACGTCATGAAACCCTTTCTCTCAGTCACGTGTGGCAGATACCCGATTACCAGAGTTCATGTTATGCGGGTCTGTGCCACAGGTAATACAAAGTATGTCTCAACCAACAGAGTAACCGCGAACACACACATTGACACGCAAGGAAAGGGATAATAATATTAATTGTTGGGTTTTTATCTCCCAAAACCACAATATGATTATCAGAGACGCCGTAGCGAAGGGCTCCGGAATTTCGACTATCTGTTATTCTTTAACGTGCACCGAGATCGCACAGTACACGCGCAGCTAGCATTTTGCCTCCATCGAAATGCGACCGCCGCGGCCGGGATCGAACCTGCGACCTTCGGGTCAGCAGCCGAGCACCATAACCGCTACATCACCGCGGCGCACGCAAGGAAAGTGAGGAAACTGAAAACAGAACACCCGTAGAAGACGCTCAACTACCATGCACTCGTTCACGTGGTCCACAACGTGGACCACGTCGAATAAGCCAAAATCGGGGTCAATGCTTCCTGGAATAATTCTGCCGAGAGAACCAGACCTCTCATCATTACCGGTGACTTCAACATTATTTTTTATGAAGAACCAACAACGCCTGGTCTTTATACTGCGTGAAAGTCGGCTTGCATGTGGACAGGGCATCAAAAGACCTCACTGCCACGTCCAGGACAGCAGGCGTTATAGATCATTTCATCGTAAGAGGCATCCAGAATTTCCACCAGCTGTGCTATACCTCGCACTTCACTACACTTAAGATCCCTCGTAGCCGCGATCACGGACGAATCCGATTAAGCCCGATCCAGCTACTGGCGTTCACTCATCACGGCGATGATGGCCTTGTTCAAGAACTGTCAAGAACCCCTTCTACACATACACAAGGGTCCGTGAAACGTGCGGGCGTTCTCCCTCATAACGGACAAGTATAAGCATAACAATTGTAACGCAACTGTAACAACTGCAACTGTGACTGTAACGTACGTGCAGTGCGCCTGCGCGTGCCACTCGGCTCTGTGTATATCCAGGGGAACTTTCCTGAATGAAGCTTCGTTTCGAGTAACGCCTGTCTTGTGCATTTGTGTTTCTTCTTTGTGCTGTTCGGATTTGCGCTATTCAGTATTGAATAATATAAGCATTACATATCAGCTTATCGCGTCTGGTGTTGGTAACACCAATGTTGTTGTTGGCATCGTTACGCAACTGTAAACAACTGGTTATATAATACATATGCGACTCTTCAGCATATGAGTATCTGTATACCACTTCCACATTTCTCTAGCGTCATTCCGTAACGTCTCGCTCAATATGAAAAATTACGCCGCAGTCACCATCCAGCGCATGCTTCGCATAACATCGATTCCCATGGTACGTGGGATCTGCCGAATTTTTTTCTTAACGCTCTCGCATTTAAGTTACCAATGTCTGTTCTCGCCGTTCCTGGGTAGATATAAACTCTCAGTCACGTGCACCGCGGCCCGTGAAAAACGAGTATGTGCCACACGTGTCTGGAGAAAAGGGTTTGACGACGTACACGACAGGATTTTCACGTTATTCATGTCATGACCCGACAGTCATATTCATCACATCCGCTTACCCTCCCATGCCAATTTTGGTCTACATCAAGTTAAGGAGGCGATCATGAGATTACCCAGAAGTAGGCGGCTAGATAGATAGATAGATAGATAGATAGATAGATAGATAGATAGATAGATAGATAGATAGATAGATAGATAGATAGATAGATAGATAGATAGATAGATAGATAGATAGATAGATAGATAGAAACGCTCAAAGTGCCAAAGGTTCGCTAAGAAATGCTTCGCGTTTAATATATTTATTGAGTGAGTCTGAGTGAGCTCCACACCTTTTTGCCAACCTATCGTTCTATCTGCACCACTTCAGCATTACGATCAGCTTTATGTCGAATCATGTTTATACTCCCGTCCAATCACACATACTTCAAGGCTCTAGAGCTCATACGCCAGCTCAATATTTATTGATCAGAGGCATGAGTACAGTGAGGGGGGGAGGTACCGTGACCTGTCCCCGCAAGCTATATCACAGGAAGTTCTTGATAAAAATATCGTGTGCGAGTCATCTCTTTCAATAAAAATGTCCTTGCTGGATTGCAACCTCTCATAACACATATCTTAAGGTACGAGATCAGAAGGCGCCAAGTAGAGCACCAATTATGCGAGATATTGGTGGGAAAGAGCACTGATCAGTGGAAAGAGGTGCCTGCGTAAAGTATCTGTAGGCTATTCAGTAATTGGGTTTGGCGGATTTTATCCCGATAAGAAAAAAACTCATTGACGATTGCGATATTCTGTAATGCGATATTCTAACCAAGCGGTTTCAATATTTTGATTTTGCGATATACGAGGAAGAACATTTGAGAGAGACGTCTAGGCGGTCGCAATGACTTTCTACTTCGGCAGAAACAACGGCAGGGTCCGCTCAGCGGAGGCACTTTGGTTCCGCGAATCCAGAGGGGAGACAGGGGGGCGGATCAGGAGGCAGAGGGGGGGGGGGGGGGGGAAGGGGTCATGACATCTGTACACCCTCCCCCTACACCCCCTCTAGATCCGTCCGTGCTTGCATGGCTCTTTGATCGGAGAGAACAGGCTGATACCATTTTCTATGCGGAGAATCTGTTGCGCGGCACATCGCATTCATACGTGTGTGGTTTCCACAGTAGTCACCGCAGGCAGATCTGGGCAGAAACACGGCTTTGTATCCTATGATAATAACGGCAGGCTACGGAGAGTATGCACAGTCGCAACGGAAAAAGATTAGCACAAGTGTCTCGGGCTCAGTGCGGCAAGATTGCTATACGCGGCGCTGTTGTTCCCGAGCACGCCGAGAGCGAGAGTACCAAACACATTCCAAGGTCGCACATTCCATGTTCCAAACCGGAGGTGGCCGGCGGAAAGCACTCCAACAAACAGCTTGCATTCGAAATGATAGCTTGATCGCTGCTTATCGGTAACGTCGCTGCATGCGTCAACGTTGTCGCTAACGTGAGGTGCAGCAGCGGCATCGCTTTCTGCCGGCCATCCCTGCTTTGTAAAATAGAATGCGCTTCGCACGCTCGCTATCGGCGTGCCCGGAAACAGCGCCGCGTGTCGAAATTTTGCCACTCCGGCCACCAGTCTCTCGTGCTAATCTTTTTCCGTTGCGACTGTACCGTAACATTAGTCGTGTCGCGCCCGCGCGTACTGCATAAAGAATAGAATGTGGCAATATTTATTCGTGTCTTTGTGCATTGATAGTAGTATACGGACGTCGACTCTTGAACTCAATATCAGTCACGACGGCTGGAACTTACCAGTTTCTTAGATATATACAGTAGTGCTTAAACAAGGGCTACGGCCTATCATGTAGTATTATTGCCTTCTAGCACCTTAATGCGAAAGCACATGAGTAAAAAAAAATGTTTCGAGTGGTTAGTATGTCCGCAAGGCAAACAAGAAAAGAAAATATACTGGATGTTTCATTTTTTTTAGACAGTGCAGATTTTTTATAAAAATCCTATGACAGTGATGCTCCTGTCGTTATCGAATAATCTGCCGCACCTGAATTGACATCGAACTCGATAACAGCAACTGGTTATATTCCTTGTTATTATTGATTATACGGCAGTTTATATTAAGAAGAAGTCTGTGACAATTTATGGTCCACCCATTTTTTTTTAAATCGCCAAGGTAGCACGTGATTTTAGACATTCATCATCGAATTTTAATGCCGATATCGAAACTGATCGCTCCCGGCGCGCAGAAAAGGAGACCACTCAGTTACGTCAGGGCGGAACAACCTGTGACAAGGAATTCACGAAATTTGAATGAATGCGTGTCGAGGCCGTATGTTTTCGTGAAAAGCGGCAAGTCATCTCACTTGCGCCCGCGGATCGCTTTACCTTTGCGGGTGACGTCTGGTGCTTATCTGTTTCTATGGGGCCGCGTACAAGAAAACAGCGCCTCTTCTTTCTCTGTACAGCATAAAACTCAGGGGCAACCACTGAGGCGCTTCTTCTTGAAAGCAGGCAAACGTGTTTTTTTTTTTTTGCGCCTGTTTATAGTTTAAGAAAGAAACGCATAAGCACCACGTCACTAAGCAAAGAATAACTGGTCTACTGGTTTACTTCAGAATACTTGCCAATTTTCCTGACCATTTTCTGCGTCCACGCGCCTTCATTCAAATTTTGTCGCTTCCTCGTCACGGGGAGTTCCGGTATGGCGTAAGAGAGCGGCCGCGTTTCCAGCGCGCAGGGCGCCCTTAGTTTCGATATCGCCATGAAAATTCGTTGATGAATATCTCAAAGTGACGTACAAGTGTCGCGATTACGGATAAATGGCTATATCATAAATCGTGGCGCGCTCCGGCACTACCATATAAATAACTACGCTGAGGTCAATAATTAAAATTTAATTAAAAAGTTTTTGTTAATTCGACATTTCAATGTAACTTTAGCTGCGGCAAAGTATTTCCGCCTCGATGTAGATTTAGTGTCTCAATATTACAGGGGTCTGCTTGTCATAGGATGTTGGAGAAAAATCTGCATTTTCTAAAAAAAAAAAGTTCAGTATATTTACGTGAGTGCGTAACTGCCAATAACGTGTACACTATGACGCTGCTGTCGCGGCTTAATGGTAGAAATGTCATGTGAACACATAAATCGAATGGGTACTGAATGGAAATATGTTCAAATAAGTGAATCCTAGCATATTTACATTAGTAAGGCTCTGGCGGTTGCGCCGAACATCGAGTTTGAAAGAAAATAGCACTGTTATTTTGGCGCACATAAATTAAGTTTAGGTCCCTCTAAAACCATTCCCCGTGTAGTGTTGTTCAGACCTTATTTCAAGGCAAGTGAATTTGCAAAACAGAGACTAATCAACTCCACACGCCCCCATTTCTTCGGGAAGTGTCACGCTAATAAAGCACAGTAATTTAACGCCGAGAAGTACAAAATATATTTTCTACTCTCCAGAATCAAAGATAAAATTGTCATTGCTTGATTTAAAATGCACCGTTTCCTTACTATAAACAGTAAACATTTCATTATAAGAGCAAGCAGCTGCTTATGAAAGTGGATTTAAAAAGCACTGTTTATTATCATCATGTGCCTTCCATGCAGCACGATGGAGCCAAGCATACGTGGACTGGAACCAGCCATGAGCATCATTCTCCAGGTCGTGCAGTGCGGCACGTTGGCTTCTGCCGAGCACAGCCTCGGTGTCTTGGCCTGCAAGCCTCGGCTCCTCCTGCGAGACAAGCCGCCATGTTTGTTAACCAAGGCACCGAACAGCGACACGGGCGGCGTCGCCCATCCAAGCAGCTGCATGCTTCTGGAGGCTAGGCGAGGTAAGACGACCTACACTTTAAAGGTTTTCGGGAGCAACTGCACAGTTAACCCGAAAAAGGCGCTTTCCTCCCACAAGGGACGAACTGTGCACACGGCACGAGGGAAAGTTTGCGCACGGTACGGACAAAAAGGGCGCTTTCCTCCCTTGAGGGGAGTAAAGCACCCCTTTTTGCAAGCATGTATGCCTGCGTGTTTGCCTGCGTGTGCGTGCCCCACGGACACGCCAAGGCAGCAATTATTTTAGGGAGAGGTGTGATATAGACAACAACGCAGGCATTTGGAAATTTCCGTTCCGCAAGTGAAACGAGCACATCGCCGACATATGAATGTATAAACATTTATTACACGTGTACGCATTGCATGTATACGCTCTGCTGAGCGGTACCTCGTCACCGGGAACCATGGGGGTGTGAGGACACCGTATACCTCCCATCCCCCTGGTTACGCGTGCATATTGCATACTGATCTCATGTAAGCATAGTAACTAATTATGAAGCAAGATGGGATGTCGGAGACAACGCCATACCGCTACTGGAAGCCTGCTGCATGACTTTCAACTTCACCAGGTTTTCACGAACATCATGAAAGCACTTGCTCACGAATCAGTAAAAACTGGCTTGATGAAAATTCAACACGGGGTGTCGCTGGAGCCGACGTTTCGACAAGCGGACTTGTCTTCTTCAAGGCTGCAACTGATGTCTGCTGCAGACTTGAAGAAGACAAGTCCGCTTGTCGAAACGTCGGCTCCGGCGACACCCCGTGTTGACGAATTTTTCACCCCTTGAAGCCTCCATCTTCCCCCGAACTGCTTCCATCTGCCCCCGGCTCGCGTGTAACTTAAGGAACCTTGTTACCATAGGCGTGCGCAGGTTTTTCCATAGCGGGGCGGGGGGATGCTTTACCGCAGCTCCCCCGACCTCCCGCTCGTCGAGTCCGAAAGAAAACAAGGTCCTCAATGTCTGCAAGAATGAAATGAAGCGATGACGTGCTTTTCACAACGGCCTGCCATCGGTCCCCGGCTTTCCGGCGGGAAAGGTGGGAAGGAAAGAGCTCTTCGGAATGCAACATCAAGATTCATCGGCCGCCCTTGTCGTCAAAAACTGACGTGGCCATAACCCTGCACATTATGCAAGGACGTGACAGGCCTGACTAAGTAAAAATATGGGTAGAATTGGCGCCCCCTTCTAGATGACTGGGGCGAGGAGGGGGGGGGAGGATTAGGTTCCCCGTGCGCATGCCTATGCTTGTTACTCTAACGTCTGAGAGCGCGCAACGACCCGCCGGTGCCTATACATCGCCGCGCTTCCTTTTACACAGCGCCGTCGCGTGGCGTGGTGTAGTGGTTAGCGTACGCGCATGCTGATTCAGTGGTTGCGAGTTCGAATCCTGTGCGTTTTCTGCGCATTTTCTTTATCGATTGGAAATATAATCACATTTTATATCGATTGTAAATATAATCACATTTTTGTATGCTGGGCAGTCACCCGCGAACTGAGTTTTTTTTTGGCGCAAAAATAGTACTGGTTGCTCCCTTGAGGAGTGTCGGGCAGGAGCAACTGTTATTACCATGAGGAGTAACCACGCATGGTGCAACAGTTCGACCCTTCGCAGTTACCCCCAAAAGGGAGGAATGGGCATGGCGGGTCAGTTGTTCTTCTAAAGTACCAACCTCGACACCCTTCTTCCTCATTGTGGCATAACAGCGCAGAAAACGGGACTAAGAACACGCAAAACAAAGCGCCGACTATCAACTGGTTTCTTTATTGGAAACGCAGAGAATATACAGGCTTGCGAACAATGGGAAACGAAAAAATTCGGCAGATCCCACACCTTGTGCGAATCGGTTTCATGCAAAGCAGTCAGCGAGAAGTTGTCTATGCTGCATTTTTTTATTTGGAGAAGGTCAGCGACGCCTTGTAAAGGCTGAACAGGAACGAGGCGCCTTGCCGAAGCGAAGCGTACAAGGCAGAGGGCGTCAGCAGCCACGTGAAGCCCGTAGCTCCAACTCGTGGAGCGCGTCCCAGAGCGTCTACACTCTGGCCCAATCACCCGGCTTCGTGGAACGCCCAACACCATCTGCCCATTATCTTCTTTTTTTTCTACGCCTCCCAAACTGACCGCGTTGGCGCATTCTTGCACGTGCGCCAGCCTCCTCGTGGTCTTCTTCGGTCGCACATCACACACCGGCCTTATGAGTATTTTCCGCACACGTCACAACGGGTATGTGCCACACGTGTCTGGAGGAAAGGCTTTGACGACGTACGCGACAGGATCTTCACGCTTATTCAGTAGTCATGACAAAACAGCCATATTTGTCAAACATCCTACCCTCCCATGCCCATTTTGGTCTACACAAAGGTTAAGGAGGCGATCACGAGAGCACCGAGACATAGGCGGCCCGATAGATAGATACGTAGATGCATAGATAGAAACGCTCAAAGTGTCTTTCGTTCGCTAAGAAATGCTTCGCATTTAAAAAACAATAAAACAAAAGCATGGTAAAACAAGCTGAGTGACCATAAATGAGGCTGAAGGTAGCTAATTTCTTCGTCAAAGAGTACTACTGATGGCGCGCTTTTTTCAGATGTTTTCTGCACTGCTATTGCCACAGCGTTCATGAACCAACTAGCCCACATAAGAACACTCTTCCTCTTTTTCTTATTAGAATGTATACATTTCGATAAAAACACGATAGGCAAGCAGTGAACTCATTTAACCCTTCGTTTCTTCTGACTACTGTAAAAACAAAAGACTGTGTACCGGGACCTGGAGTGTCGTCATGCTCCATATACGCTTCTCTAGAATCAGCATTTACATGTTACTCCTTGAACAGAACGATCGTAAAATATTCATCAACTGTTGGATTTTGCTCTGAATATTCCTTAATTTCATTTTGTGTGCCACAAATAACAATCGCACTTCACATCAATTTTATCTTCGCGGTTTAGTCACACACAATCGAACTTTTCAATTGCTATTTCAGCTTACTTCCGCCAAGTGCAACCTACGCCAGAGTGGAGCATGCGCAGAGCACCACGCTGCCAAGACCGGTCGCGGCCGCCTCCTCGTACAGCTTGGCACTTCGGCCGGCGGCATTCTGTGTCACGCGCTGTCTCGGTTGCTGCGGCATAGTACTGCCACAGCGCCAACTCTGCCAGCTGCGCCAGTGCTGCCACCTTTTCTCCAACTGCGGAGATTCAGCTTTCAACGTTCAATTTTCAACTGCACTTTAATGCGGTCATCTCCGCAGTGTGAACAGAAGCACCAGCACGAACTCCCTTCGTTGCGCGACTGCTTCGCCTAATGAAGGGATGCGGATTTGAAGCCAGGCTTCGTCAATGCGTTCACCTACGAGGCCTATGAGTGACCGAGGATGGCTGGGATTGCGCAGCTATGTAGCCTCCGCGCAGCTTGCTTGGGACAATCCTGCATGATTCGGCTTCGTCGCATGCGACGGGCTCTGGCGCATTTTCCCGTAATTTTATATGTTATTTCAATTTTTACGTATCAATGTAATATTGTTTTGTTTGTTTAAAATACAGTTACTTACTGTTGAAGTGTGTTGAGTCGACTTCTTGAGCACCTTCTGGCGCGAGACTGTGAGGGGGAAATTGAATTAAGCCATTCACTCTTACTAGCCTATTTACTCATTATTTTAGCTAAGACTCCTGGTAACAGCCTAGTCAATTTTAAAACTGCAGTGTTGTCCTCCCAACGCCATCACCGCTTCCAAAGATATTAGGCTGAGCCATCGTCGAAACTGAAGTCTTGTTGGCAATCTACTGAGATTACTATTGTAACGATTAACGCTTGACGAGAAGGGGAACTAGACAGCTTAAACAACGCGCACACCAGGCCCGTGACCAAGGGGGGGGGGGAGGTGCTAGGGGCCCGCCTCCCCCCTACTATAACAGGTGTATAATTATAGTATATATGACATGTTTTCGGTAAATGAATTTATTCCAGTTCTTTCAACTGCCGAAATCACTTCTGCGAACTGAATCGGTTAAGTATGGACAGACGCACCACTGACGCGTCGCTATGGACGCTGTTTTCTGACGTAACAGGAATGGGGTAAAAGCGCAATATACCATGGTAATATGTACCTCATATAGAATGCAAACATTCATGTAATATGAACGTAAATACTAAGCGATATATTTGAAGGCACCTTTTCAAGCGATAGCGTTTAACAGCTCGTTTCGCAGAAATTCCGGTGTCGGTGTCGGCGTCGTTGGTTGTGAGCGAAAACTCATCTTGCCCTGACCGAAAAATCAAGAAAGATGCAAATCAAATAACTAATAATAATCGTCGGGATCGTGTGACAATCGCACCCAGGCCGTCTGCTTGGGAAGGCGGTGTTCTACCACAGAACCACGCTACTTCTTGAACCTGCTTCGGAAAAAAGGACACCGTATGAACGTCATGTAGGGGAAGAAGTCTCCTTAACGCATATAATATTGCGTGGCAGAAGCGTAGAATCGCGTCAGGCGTCAAAACATGTGAATTGATCAACGAGTGCGTGTTTTGAAGGCCCTCCCATTACAAAGCGCACTGACCTATTTAATCATCAGCAGCAGCAAAAGCATCAACAAAGTGAACAGCTGGGTACGTTCGCCTGTTGCCTTACGCACGAAGTGAGTCCTTCGTTGATTCGCAAGAGGAATAATTATGGCGCAGTGGGCACTTAAGAACTGTACTTGTAGTAGGCATTCTGGGATACTTTGAAACGGCCAATGTTACGCGCACAGTCGTTCGTTGCCTTAGGGCACGGTTGAGGCATGCACACAGAACCGAAGCTAGGCTAGCAATTGAGAAGGCGATGCGCATGGGTCCCGATTACGCCATCGTATTCTACTCTTGACGGCGAAGCTCAAGCGTCCTCCAAACTTTTTTTTATTGCGATAGCAATTATATGGACACTCTCGGATGGTTTTTGCCGTCACCCTCATGCTTCGGATATGTATATGTATGTGCATATAAATAAAAGCCACAATTAAAAATAAATCAGAAGAAAACAATTCCGAAGCGCTCGACCAGGGTTTCGAACCTACGACCCCTCGCTCCGCAGCTCGCTGCCTTAGAAAATTACGCCATGCCTCATACGTTCTCAAGGATAGTAAGGGCAGAATACAAACCCACGCGGCATTGGGTGAAACGCACGTGCCGCTACACGTGGCGAAATTAAAATTACGTGAGACGCGGGCCATGCTGCATCGTCGCCCGCGCTGAGTCTGCGTCGTATTACAGTTTCCATTTTGGGGTTGTAGCGCCACGCCACTCGTGACCAGTCGGCCAAGGAAAAAGAAGAGCGTCTCGTGGGCGCAAGCTAGTGGGAACGCTTTGGTTCTTGTAGACTTATGCCACAGGAGGGAAGAAACGAGGCGGCTGAACCAGAATCACAGCATATATGTTACACCGCCACCAGAATCATGAGGCTAAAATTACAGCGCAGACGAACAAGGCACCCACGAAGAAAAGAAACGTACGACACAAGCGCTGACTAACAAGTGCTTTATTCTTTCATAACCTACGCATACATAAGCCCAAGGCAAACTTGCCGCACATGCGCACACAACAATAGCTCTAAACCAAAACGTGTAACAAGGATGATAGTGTATTAGATACACGGATACATGAAATTTTATTCCGATGATTGCAGGGACAAAAAAGTAAAGAAGAAGTAAGGAAGGACAAGGAAGTGCCTTTGTGCTGTAATTTTAGCCTCAGCAATATGTACGAACTAGAGCCAAATGAAGATTTATCTTAGTGACCAGAATCGACGCCCACAGGGAAAGCGAGTCGTGGCTTCACGTGCCACTGCCAAGCGCCGTCATTATTTTCTTCTCTTGAGGTCGCGCGCTCTGCGGCTTTGTTTGCCGCCCAAAGGAAGGCGCTGCAGGGTCTTGGGACAACGCGAGCGCAAGAGTCCGAGAGTGGATTGCCTTCTGCGAATGCGTCCTGGCGGCTCGCAAATTTCCTAGGTCCCCAACTTTAATACTCTCTAGTGTTTCGCCGGAGTTGGGATGTGCGCCTTCGACTTGTACTTTGACATACAGGTCGTGGTCGACCGGGCTCGCGCGATTATGTCTTGAGGAAGAGTTTTGTATGTCTTGTACTTTCACCGCAAACGTTGCGCTAAAGCTATATACGGTCCACCGAAGGTGACATTGCTCGCTGCAGCGGCCGCGTTTGCGAAGGGAGTGATCTGATAGCTAGAAGAGCCAAAGTGGGGGCTAGTTGTGACAGCTGTGACAGTTCCCGTTCGTCCTATGTATACCTGTGCGTTCTTTTCGTGCCACCTTCTTTGTGTTAAGAGCAGCGCGCTGCAAGTGTCGAGCTGCTTGCCGCTCTTCCTGTGACATTCCAATTTCTTGCTATCGGATTCATTGCTTCGCCCTTGAGGCGAAACTGTGACTTTCTTTTTTCATAAATTATGTACAACTTATTGAGCCGTATGTTTACACAACGCATGAAACGTGCATGAGATCTGATGCAATGTTAATTTTTGCAACACACATCAAAACTATGTTTTCATGCATTGTTTATGTGCTCCTAAGCTATGTCCAAAATTCAAGAATTACGCCATAATACAGAGTTAAAATACTGTAATAGTACTGCGCAGCTATGTCATCAGGACGAAGGCGGTGCATGATGCTTGTCGTTTGAAGAATGGCGATTGCAGGTGCATGCATCCCACACTGGGCATGACAGAGAGTTTGTACTTTTATTCTTTGTTTTTACGTGCGAAAGTCTCAATCTGGCTATGAGACACGCCGTAGCGTGGGACTGCGGATTATTCTCTAACATCTGGGCTTCTTGCGTACACCTAAGAACCGAGGTCTTTTCGATTCCATCGAAACGTGGCCGCCGTGGCCGGGAACCGAACCCGTAACCTCAAGCTTCGCACCGCAACACTTTAGCCGGCAATGTAACCAAGAAGGGTGACACATATTAAGCTTTTTTTGTCTTTTCTATAGAACTTGCGGCACATATACAGTGTCTATATAAATGAAAATCAATCGAACGAAAATATTTTATTAAAGGGCCCCTCACCAGGCCACATAGCAAATTTTAGTAGATGCTGGAAGTTGTTGTGTGCCGAATGAAGAACAGCATGCCGCAAGAATTTTTCAAATCGGTTCATTACGAGCTGAGAAAGACAATAATTTGTAGCGGCGCGAAACCATGATGCGAGGAGGCGAGTTTCAAACCCTTGCCACTCGCCCCGTGCAGCCTTAGCAAGCCAAATCCCTTCCCTGCCCTCTTCACTTGACACATACGCATGAACACGTCATGCGCATGCATGGTCACGTGCGCATGACGTGCCCGAGCCAGCCCGAGCACACGAGCGGCGTTGCACGGCCGCCACCTTTGTTTTTATGTAGCGGCCGTGGGCGTTTTGTCGGCGTTCTCTGTGGTGTACTACCTGTTTCTGCGGGACGAGCATGAAAGTTGAGACATTTGTACGGGCACGAAAGTGGTGGTATCATGAGCCAGTGCCGCATTAACATTTACTTGGACGCGGTAGAATAAATGAGCATAATGAGTGCTCGAACGCGCCAGAACATTACTTTCGTTTCCAGGGCTGGCGCTCCTTGGGCTGGCGTCTGCTCGATGCGCTAACCGCGGGGACACGAACGCATGGGAAAGGGAGGCACATTAGCCCCGAATCTCGCTGCAATTCACGAAAAAAAAAAAATGAAAAAGACGCACAAATTCCCTTGTGTGTCTAATTATTCTCTCAAGTTTATTAATGTGTTCAAGCAACAAATTACGGAAACTACACATGTCGTGTCAAATAATTATCGCAGTGTCACGTGCTACTGTTGGCGTCGTCAGAGCACAGTCGTCTACGTAGAGGAGCGACGTCACAGCACTACCATCTACGTAGAGCCATTTTCTCATGTACGTCATCCCCTCATTCCCTAAAGCGCGCGCCCGCGAGAGGAAGGGCAAGCAGCGTTCACCTTGAAATTTGACCCATTTCCGCGGCGCGTAGCGTTGCAAATTTTGGCAGACGTGATCGTGAACGCTCACTGTATGCATTGCGCTCGTTAGCTCAAAACTGTCAGACCTGGTGAGGGGCCCTTTAAGAGCGAGAGCCTGAAACTCTAGCCGCGCACAATGTAAACAGAAGCATACGAATTCGTTCTACCGACAATGCAAAAAACAATCAGGAAGCGGTACACTTGCTATGGGCGCTTCATTGAAATATTTCGTTTTGGGGGACTAAAAGCGATCTTCTGGAGAACGTGCATTTGAAGAAATTTTAAATTGCGGATTTCAAGATAATTCCTTCTTCGAGGAAATTGAATCTCTAACCCGCGTTTCCGTGATCGCGTGATGGTCCTTTCGTTGGGCCGCTGTCAGACTGATGAGCGCTAGAAAGAACATGAGAGACGCCGTGCCGGTTCTGCCTGAAAAACCATTCCGGGGAGCCCGTATCTAGAAAGAAAGAAAGAAAGAAAGAAAGAAAGAGAAAAGAAAACCAATTGGTAAGGCACGCCCACTCCAAGCTTCATTTGCCCATATTTCCCCTACTGAGGAAGGGCTATTGATTCATTTTTCTTTTTTTGTGACACACTACGACGTTATGACCGCTACGTAATCTCTCACAAACCTATGCTTTGCATATCTGACCCAGACTGTAGCCATAAGACAGTGGACAAGATCGTTAAATTAATCGGTTGAAATTAATTTCTTCTCCGTGACAAAGTAATACACCTCTCTCTACATTGCTCCCAAGCTTGAAAGTGTGTCAGCGTTAAAGTCAACGAATCATCAAACCGCAGATAATTCACAGAGTTTAAAACGGAGTAGTAGTAGATAAGAATGACTATGTGGTCGTGTGATCGCTCACTTCTCCAGCAATTCGAAATTTTATTCAGAATCTTTGGAATTACTCTGAATTCTCAAGATATTCTTTCCTTTCGGGTGTCTTCTTGGTGGTACAGCCACAGGAACGTCTGCTTTGCCATATGTGAATTTCTTTTCGACACAAGAAGAATTCCTTGTTAAAGGGGTCATGAATCACTTTTCCGAGTAATGATCTAATGACCTCCGTATCGGAGTTTACTGCCTCCCGAATCGATTGCCGCAAAAATTTCTCGAATCCGTCAAGAATGAGCCGAGTTACGGGGTTTAGGCGCACACTCTCAGCGCTTTCTCTCTTTTCTCGCGCCGATGAGCGCACTGGAAGCTACACGGGGAGGGATGGTACGGGGGAAAGAAGTTACGTCAGCGCGCGTCATGAAACGCGATCGCTCTCCCGCTGTGACTCGCGTGCGCAAGCGCGGCTACCGTGTACTGAGGAGTGCGGCGCCGGCAAGTGGCGGCACCCCGTGGCAAGAAGCGCATCTGTGGTGCGATCTTGTACGCGTTCCAAAATAAACACGGAGGCGTGGCATTACATCCAGCCGCACGTGATCGCAAGTGACCGCATGCGATTGGTCAATGCAGGGCCGTGACGTCTGTCGCGGTTCACATGGGCCATTCGCGTGCGGCTCGATGTAACGCCACGCCTCCGTGTTTATTTGGAATGCGTACAAGATCGCACCACTGATCCGAACGCCGCTCTCGATTTACGTCGGCTATCGGCCAATCAGGATGATATATCTATGTCTTTTGCGACGCGGCGATGCAGATCGCGACGTCAATCGGCAGACGCCCCGCCCACCGACGAGAGTGAGAACCGGCCTCTGTTTGAAAAGAGGGCGCCTGAGAAAACAGCAACTTCGCGTTCCGCTTGTAGCCTTTACGCGGAGCGCACGACTGCAATATTTGGCTGAGCAGTTCATAGCCGTGTCAGCTTTCCGCAGGATGTGTTTTTTCAACAAGCCCAAGGGGTGCTTCATGACCCCTTTAATGTATTCCCAATAAAAATTCGGTACTTCGGCATTCCTCTCACTAGTTCATTGTTTTCTATTTTATCGTGTTATTGTTATCTTTATTGCAATATAAACTAGTAATTCTTCAATTCTTATTTGTACCCTAGGCTGCCAATTTATTCCTTCTACTTGGTTAGTTGGTTGGGCAAACTTTAATAAATTGCCCTGAGAGACGCGACTAGCCTTTAGTGGGCTCCTACCATGTTCGGCTCAATTCAGAAATTTTCCTTTTATATTAACCACCGGCTTCATGGCCAGTCCCCCGTAGTGGGTAGGAGCAAAGAATAAAAAAACAAGGAAGCAAGCAAGCACCGCGCGCTGGCAAGACGTCATCTCATCTTCATCCCTTATCTATAACAGAAGTAGTCATTTTAACAGACTGTCTGTCTGTTTGTTCTTCATTGACGGCACCTAACATGTCATGTACCTTAGAAGTATTTTATTCTCTTGTCCCAAGATATTTACGTTTTATTCGCTTGGTGTGGGTACCAGGTCACAAAGGTTTAACCCTCAATGAATGTGCGGACGCGCTTGCAGTTGCATCACGTGATGGTCCCGTCATTTCTATTTTACCGACGTTGTCCTTTGTCTCTTCGGCGCGATTTGAAAAGTTTGCCACGTCGGTTGACATTGGTAAATCTCCTTTGTCAACATCCGAATTCCTTCACCTTGACTTTTCATGGAAAAATCGATGGTGCTCCAGCAGAAGGGCAGAAATATCTATCACCAGACTACGATGCCGAGTTCCCCCACTGAACTTTTACCTGCACAGGTCTGGTCTGTCTCAGACACATTTATGCCACCACTGCAACGAGAGTGAATCTCTGCACCATTTCTTTATAACATGCAGATTGTACAAAAATCAAAGAAAAAGACTGCTAGAGGAACCCCTCCGAAGGATGGGATTAAATTTATCCCTTCCGATGGTTCTTTCCTTTGGAGCAATTGAATTGGGCCACAGCCACAGGAACGTTTTCGAAGCCGTATGCGATTTTCTACGGGAGACAAAGCGAATTGCTTATTAGGTTATTTAATTTCATTTTATTTTTCATTCATACTGACTTCAAAAATATATATATATATATTTTTTTCTAATGTTTTTCTAGCCTTGAATATTAGTGTGAGTTTTTCCTTACATATCCTTTTTACAAACATATTTGAAATGTAAAACAATTGTGTCTCAAAAATAAGGTGCCGCCCGTTTCATGGCCGATCCCCCACAGTGGGTTGCGCCAGGTTGCCAAGGTCCAACCAACCAACCAATCATCTTCATCCGCTAGCGCGAGCGGCTCGGACGACACTGGCTTTCGAACGCGTTTCGCTGCGCTGTAAGGACACGGCATCGACGTTTCACTAGTCATTGGTGCCGATGTCACGAACGTCATGAAGATTCACCGTCTTCTTTGCTGTAGTGCCTCCATCTCCTCAGAGCAATTGCCATCCCTCAAGGTGTCTTCCTCGCTGTCACTCGATGCTAGTCGTGTAGAGGCTCAAGACGACGTGTCCTATGTGTCCAGCGAGTTGGCCATCGAGGACGCCCTCCCCAACCTGGACGTTGAAGCCAAGCCACGGAACAGGGTCGACAGACTGATACGGTGTGACCTCCTCGTTGACAAGGGCAGCCAGGAAGAGACCGCGTGTCATTACAGCACAAGCCACGCTAGCACCCCGCAAAGAGCCCAGTGTCACATGGCGGCATGGTGGAGCGCCGGACGGCCGCAGACAGTCAGGTAACAGATAATCTTGTTATTTTGTGCATGGTTTCTTTTGCAATAATCAATGGAAAGAATATGCCTAGGCTAAAGTATGCCTAGGCTATTCTGTAATTGATATTAGTCAATTTTGTCGCGATAAGGAAAATGTTCATAGACGATTACGCTACTCGGTAATGCGAAATTTCAACCAAGCGGTTTCAACGTTTTGATTTTGCGATATACGAGGAAGAACATTTTAGAGAGACACGCGCGTATGTTAAGGAGGTCGCAATAACTCTAAACAGGGCAGGAAGTTGGGCGAATAGGAAAATACTCATGACGGCCAGCGCAAACAGAACATGGACGAGAAAAAGAAATGACGGCACAGGCGTCTGTGTCGTCGTTTTTTTCTCATCCATGTTCTGTGTGCGCTGGCCGTCATGAGGACAACTTTCAACTTCAGCAGAAACAACTGCAGAGTCCTTTCAGCAGCGGCGCTTAGGTTCTGCGAATCCAGAAAGGAGTCAGATGGGCTGCTCCAGACGCTGCGGAGGGGGGGCGAGTTCAGAACATCCGGACCCCCCCCCCCCCCCCATCTTTATCCGTATGTGGTTGCGTCCCTTATTGAGGGAAAAAACTGGTTGATAATATTTTGTATTATGATTAAGCGAACTCTTTGAGTAGCGGTACTGACACGGACAGTCTGTTGTCCGGCACATTGCATTCTTACGTGAATGCAATTCACAGCAGTCGCCGTAGACGGACCTCGGCTCAAACATCGCTTTGTTTCTGATTATATTAACCGCAGACTGCGGAGAGCATCTACAGTGACATTCGTCCCGTCGGCGCCCGTGCGTTCTGCATAAAGAATTGCATGAGAGAATATTTGTGGCCGTGAGCAGCCCCAATTTCTATTCATATATTTGTGTCTTGGTAGTGGTATACGGTCGTCGACTCTGGACGTCAAAAAAAAAAAAAAAAAAAAAAAAAAAAAGAAACCCTCACGACAGCTGGAACTTATCAATTTCTTAAACATATATGCTAATGTTTCATTAAGGGTTACAGACTCTCATTTAGCCTTGTTGCCGTGTTGGCATGTTGCCTTATTGCGCAAACCAATCGGTAAATAAAAATTTCGAGTGCTTCGAATGTCCGTGCTTAGTATGCTTGGTATTTCGAGTGCTTACTAACTTCCCATTACAAGGAAGACACGAAATTTGAATGAAGGCACGTTTCAGCGCTTGTCTTCTCCAATGTGGCAAGTCATCTCACTTGTACCAGCGGATCGCCTGACATTTGCGTGCAACATCTGGTACTTATCTGTTTCTTTCGGGCTTCGCCCAATAAAACCGCGATATGCGCCTTTTCTTTCTCTAAGCGGCATAAAGCTCAAGAGCAACCACTGCTGCGTTTCCTGCACACAGGCGAAATACCCTTTAACGCCTGTTTATAGTTTAAGAAACAGATAAACACCAGGTTGGGCGCAACGAAAAAAGTTTACTTGTGTATTTGAGAATACAGTCGAAACCCGCGATAACGAAATCCCGAGGGAACGAAATTCTCACCGCAACGAAATATTTTTGGAGCACCGGCGAACGCCCATAGGAGTCAATGCACTTCGTAACTCGCGACTACGAAAGATATTCATACCGCAGTCCCTCATTAACGAAATTTTTGAAACACGAGTGCGCAAATAATCTACTCTCGCAACATTAAATACATTCGAAAACTACTGAAATGCATTCATGATACACTTAAATTGTGCAAAAGTATCGCTACAGCACACTTGAGAAGCAGCCGCCATCATTGCTTACAAAAAAAAGATAAAGCTGGCGACAATGATGATGATGATGGTTTGCCGAAACACCAGCTCGTTATGGCGGACTAGGTAGCCAAATCCACATTCTTCATGGAGTTTCGTTCGTTGGCTTGGCTCTGTGCTTGGCTTTGTCGGCTTTGCGCGCACATGGTCGCCTGTGTGGAGCCATTTTTGGAGCGTTTGGTTGGTCGCTTGGTGTAACGTGAACTGTGTGTTGCGATTGCTTCGTCCGATTTCGCTACCTGCGAAGATGCCGCCTCCAACAAAAAAAAACGGAAGTTAATCACACTGGAAGATAAGGCTGCAATCATCAGTGAGGTGGAAAAGTGCAGGAAAAAAAAAAGGACATCGCCGAAGAATTCGGCGTTGCGTGCAGCTCGCTGTCCACGATTAGGCGCTGATCCACGCTGATCCAGCGGAGCCGGAGGAAGGTTCACCTGTAGGCGCACTTGACGACGGTACTGGTGACAGCGCAATGCCGCCGTCACCGACCAATGCATGGGGCGAACTTTGTGCCGTGGCAAAACAGATTCCCGATCGAGAGCCATGACATCGCTGCATGGTAAGGCCCGCTAAAGCAAACTTACTGACTTTTGGAAATAAAATGTGTTTTTTGTAAATTCCATGTCTTTTCTGCCGCATTCTCGCGCCAACGAAATTCCCGCAAGAGCGAAATTTTGAGTTTGCCCCGCCGATTTCGTTATTGCGGGTTTCAACTGTAGTTGCCAGTTTTCCTGACCAGATCAAACTCTTCAGGCGAGTAGGCAGGAATACTTTTCGAGGGGTGAGTGAAGGGGGGGGGGGGCGCACTTGCTGAAAACCTTGACTATTTGAGAAAAACACCTGTTTTCAACACCTACTTAACCAGAATTCCGGGGGCGGAGGGGGCCTGGCTACGGGCCTACGGGACGTCGCGTTCTGGTCACGGGATGTTCCGGTCTGATGCAAGAGAGCGCCCGCTTTTCTTGCGCGCCGCGCGCGGTTAGTTTCGATACCGCCAATAAATTCGGTGATGAATATTGCAAATTAGGCGCAACTTTCAGGATTCCTGAAAATGGGAATGTCATAAATTGTGGCGCTCGGCAAAATTGCCATATGAATAACTGCCCTAGAGTAAAAAAAAAAAAGAAAGCCAGCAGTCAGGGTAAGATGGAAGCTTGCGATGAAAAATTCGTGAACAGAGGTTGTGCTGGAGCCGAGGTTTCGACAAGCGAACTTGTCTTCAAGGCTGCAACTGCCCTAGAGTAAATAATATAAAGAATAACTAATGAGTCTGTGTTAATTATGCGCTTCAATGTCACTCTAGCTGCAGCAAAGTATTTCCGCCTCGACGTAGAGTTCATGTGCGAAAGCGACAGGAGGGCCGACTGTCATATGATTGTTATAAAAATCTGCACTTTCTTACATAAAAAAATACTTGTATGTTTATACGAGTGCCTGCATACGATACCGCTGCTGTCACGACCTAATAATAGAAACTGCAAATGAACACACAGAACGAATGGGTACTGAATAAAAATTTATCCAAATAAATGAATCCTATAGCATGATTACATTGGTTAGGCTGTTACGGCAGCGCTCAGCATCGAGCTTGAAACAGAACAGTACAGTTATTTTGGCACACATAAATTAATTTTAGGTCTTCTATAACCATTTCCCGTGTAAGTTTGTCAGATCTCACTTCGAGGCAAGCGCATTTGCAAAACACGAGTTTACTCACCTGTGCAAGCCACTATTTCCTGGGGAAATTCCATGCTAAGAAAGCAAAATATTTTAATGGGGATAAGTACAAGATATATTTTTTACTTCCAGAATCAAAGAAGGAATCGTCAATTTTTGATTCGAAAGAGACGGTTTCCGGTAAATCAAACAGGAAAAATTTCATTATAAGAGCAAGGAATTCCTTATGAAACTAGCGCATTTCAAAAACATTGTTTATTATTAGTGCAGCACGATGGCGCCAAGTAGATGTCGACTGCAACCTGGCCTGAGCATAATTCTCCAAGTCGTTGAGTGCGGCGGATTGGCTTCCGCAGAGCACAACCCCGGTGTCTTGGGCTGCAAGCCTCAACTCCACCTGCAAGACAAGCTGCTCCGTGTGTTCACCAAGGCTGACATGGGCAGCGACACTAGCGGAGCAGAAATGCAAGCAGCTGCATTTGGAGGCTATGCGAGGTAAGAGGACCTATACTTTACGATAAAAACACAGTAGGGAATCATTGAATTAATCTAACACATCATTTCGTCTGATACTGTAAAAACAAAAGACTCCGTACTGAGTCCAGGAACGCCGTCATACTCCTAACGCGTCATTAGAAGCAGCATTTATACGCGTGACACATGGGTACAGAAAATGGCATTAACTTTCTCATGCGTTAAGGTTTAATGTCATTTCTGCGGTGCCACAAGGCCAAATCAAATGGCATTCGTATTAATGCCCTGACGTCACCTAATGTATTCGCCAGGACTCATTCGACTGCTAGATTTATATTCTCGAAGCTAAGGCTTGCTTACTGCAGTGTACATAAAGCATAAAGTATACATAAAGTCATAGAAAAAAGTGTTCTTACATGACCTTTAACAAATCTCATGCAATTCTGTAGGAAAAGGAGATGATTTTTAAAGGCTCGTTTATCTTTGTTAGACACAATATTAATGAGAACTAACAGACAATAACGCGAAGGAAAGTATAAGGGGTGTTATCTGTAGTATTTAGAATATAAATGTGAAGAAAGTAAAGTGGACGAAAAGATGACTTGCCGCCGGCAGGGACCGAACCTGCGTTACTTTCCTTGGCGAAAGTAACGCATGAAGACCGCCGCCGTAGCTCAGTGGTAGAGCATCGGACGCGTTATTCGAAGGTCGCAGGCTCGGTCCCTGCCGGCGGCGAGTCATCTTTTCGTCCACTTTACTTTCTTCACATGTATATTCTATATACTAGAGATAACACCCATTATACTTTCCTTGGTGTTATTGTGTGTTAGTTCTCATGCAATTTTGTAGTTGCACTATAGTGAAATTCACTTCCCACATGTAACGGCTTGGCCATGGCAGGCGTCATGTCAAATTCTGGGCTTCGCAGTCAACATGCAACGGCCGAAGTTGCCGCCTTCAGTTGGAATGTTGTAAAAAAACAGCCGCAAACTCCAGCTAATGTGGTGCCATAATATGCTTCATTCTCCACTTCTCTAGCCGTCAACGAAGGTTTGAGTACTTAAAATGTTATTTTTTATCATTACCCTAAAGCTGCTCACTTCTAGAAGTCGCTGATATCGACACCGTCAACATAGGCGTTCGCAGGGGCAGGGGGCGCATGCCCCCCCCCCCTTATAACCATAAGAGGGGGGGGGGGGCACAAAAGTCTGCCCCATACATTGACCCCCCCCCCCTAGTCACCTAAGAGGGGGGAGCGCAAAATACTGCCTCGTACACTGATTTACAAAGGGGGGGGGGCTGCGATGATGTTATGTCCTGTCCTGTTATGTCCTGATGGATGGTGAACCCTGCGCACGCCTATGACCGTCAAGTCAAATTCCATAAAACATGGACGAGGCAGCTCGGCTGAGAAGATGTCATTCGGGAACTCGATGCCTTAGCTACTGAATGTCATTTCTTGTGCTCGTGTGGCACGGGTATTACGTCAGTATTTGTTACTCCTTCGGGAGAGCGATCGTTAAATGTTCCTTGCCGTAAATATTTATTAATTTCATTTTGTGCCCCACAAATAAGAGTCGCACTTGACCCCACCAGTTTTCCTCGCGGTTCAGTCACACACAATAACAATTTCGTTCTTGTTGTTGTTTCAGCTTGTTTCGGCCAAGTGAAACCAGCACCAGATTGGCGCATGCGCAGAACGCCGTGCTGCCAGGACCGTTTGCGGTCTTCTTCTCGTCCCGCTTCGCACTTCGGCCGGCGGCATTCTGTGTATCGGGCTGTCACGGTTGCTGTGGCATAGCAGTGCCACACTCTACAGGTGCCAACTCTGCCAGCGGCGCCAGTGCTGCCACCTTCACTTGAAGTGTTCAGCTGGGGAGCTAGTAATGCGGTCGTCCCCGCCGTCGTGAAGGGAAGCACCAACACGAACTTACTTCGTTGCTCGACTACGTCACCGCATGTGGAGATGCGGATTTGAAGCCAGGCTTCGTCAGTGCGCTCTCCTACGAGGCCAAGAGTGACCGGGGATGGTTGGGATTGAGCAGCTAGTTAGCGTCCGCGCAGCTCGCCGCGGGACAATCCTGCAGGATTCGGCTGCCTCACATGCGACGGGCTGTGCCGCATTTTCGCTTAATTTTATATGTAATTTCAATTTATACGTGTCAATGTAGTATTGTTTTGTTTGTTTCAAATACAGTTACTTACTGTTGAAGTGTGGTGAGTCGACTTCATGAGCACCTTGTGGCGCGAGACTATGAGGGAGGAATTGAAATAAGCCATTCACTCTTACTATTTACTCATTATTTTAGCAAAGATTCTTGGTAGCAGCCTGGCCCTTCTTGAAACTGCAGTGTTGCCCTCCCACGCCATCACCGCTTCCAAAGATATTAGGCTGAGCCAACGTCGGAATTGAAATCTTGTTGGCAATCTACTGAGATTACTATTGCAACGATTAACCCTTGACTAGAAGGGGAACTATACAACTTAAACAACGCGCACACAATGGCCTGTGGCGGGAGGGGGAACGTGCTAGACCCCCCCCCCCCCGTAGTTTTTATGGAGGGGGTTCTTTTACCGTAAATAAAGAATGAAAATAGGTGTTTTTCTCGAATAGTAAAGGCCTCCAGCAAATGCACCCACCCCCTGAAAAAATTCCTGGCTACGGGTCGCGCACACACTACTAATAAGGTGTCTAAATATAGTATATATGACATGTTTTCGGTAAATGAAGTGCTTCAAGTGCTTTCAACTGCCCGATATCACCCCTGCGAACTGCAGCATCGGTGAAGTAGACAAAGGCACCACCTGACGCGTCGCTTTAAACGCTGCTTTCCGACGTAACAGGAATGGGGTAAAAGCGCAATAGACCATGGTAATACGTAGCTGATATAGAATGCAAACAATCATGTAATATGAACGTCAATACTAAGCGATATACTTGAAGGCACCTTCTGGCGCGATAGCGTTAAAGAAGCTCGTTTCGCAGAAGTTCCGCTGTCGGTGTCGGCGTCGGTGTCGGCGTCGTTGGTTGTGAGCGAAAAACCATCTTGTCCGTGACCGAAAAATCAAGAAAGATGCAACTCAAATAAATAGTATTAATCGTCGGGTTCGTGTGACAATCGCACCCAGGCCGTCTGCTTGGGAAGGCGGTGTTGTAAAATAAAGGCACACTATTTTTTGAACCTGCTTCGGAAAAAGAACACTATATGAATGCCATGTAGGCGAAGGAGTCTCCTTAACGCATATAATATTGCGTGGCAGAAGCGTAGAATCGCGCAAGGCGTCAAAACATGTGAATTGTGCCATGAGTTGGTGTTTTAAAGGCCCACTCATTACAAAGCGCTGAGAGATATTTAATCATCATCACCAGCAAAAGCAGCAGCCGATTGAGCAGCTGCGTAGGTTCGCGTGTTACGCATAAGGATAGTGGGCACTTAAGAACTGTACTTGCAGTAGGCATGCGAGGATACATTGAAACGGTCAATGTTACGCGCACAGACGTTCGTTGCCTTACGGCACGGTTGAGGCATGCACCGAGAACCGAAGCTAGGCTAGCAATTGAGAAGGCGATGCGCACGGGCCCGATTGCGCCATCGCGTTCTGCTCTTGAAGGCGAAGTTCAAGCGTCCTCCACGTTTTTTTTTCATAAATTATGTACAACTTAGTGCGCCGTATATTTGCTTTCACGCATGAAACGTGCATGCGATCTGATGTAACGTTCATTTTTACAACACACAGCAAAACAATGTTTTCTTGCATTGTTTATGTGCTCCTAAGCTATGTCTAAAATTCAAGAATTACGCGAAAATACAGAAGTAAAATACTGTAATAGTACTGCGCAGCGATGTCACGAGGACGAACGCGGTGTATGATGCTTGTCGTTGCAAGGATGGCGATTAGAGTTCATGCATGCCCCACTAAGTCCATGATCCATATTATTGATAATTTATTCTTCAGTTTAACGGGCGAAGGGTGACGATTGGTTTTTTAGACACGCCGTAGCGTGGGCCTGCGGATCATTTTCGAACATTTGGGCTCCTTGCGTACACCTAAGCACCGAGGTCTTTTAGATTCCATCGAAATGTGGCCGCCGTGGCAGGGAATCTAACCCGTGTCCTCGAGCTTCGCACCGCGACACTTTAACCTTCAATGTAACCAAGGAGGATTACTCATATTATCTTTTGTCTTTTGTGTAGTTGTGGCTCATATTGAGTGTCTATGTAAACGAAAAATCAAGGAAACGAAAATATGTTATAAAAGCGAGTGCCTGAAACACTAGGCCACGTGCCCATGGCGTGCACAATCTAAACTGAAGCATACGAATGCGTTCTACCGACAATGCAAAACACAATTGGGAAGCGGTACCTTGCTATGGGCGCTTCAATTGAAATATTTCGTTTT
>NC_051176.1:336607317-336641275 GCF_013339695.2 Rhipicephalus sanguineus
ACTGGGATAGCCCAAACCTGCAAGAGTCTGAGCGTCAATGCCTGACGCCTGTTCAATTTACTGTGCGGCGCCGGATACCTTCGCCTCCTCAGATAAAGTTCTTCGTTAGGTTCATTGTACGTGGCTGGGGGATCCCCATTGTCCAGAATCTCAGCGCCGAGCCAATCGGTAGCTACGCGGTAGATGACTCCTCGCGCAGCTCTGTTGGGCCAACTCGTTGAGGTTGGACGGAGCGCCCTCGATCTGTCCCATGTGAGCGAGGAACCAGATGATCGTGTGCTGCTTGACTTCCTTATATCATAGGATCCGCAAGGCTGATTACGAGACGGTACCCTAAAGCGTGGTCCCTCATACCATGCCTAAAGTAAAAATGAAACAAAAAATATGAATAGAATAATAAAATATAATATAAGCAATGAAGCGGCGAATTTGAATAAAAAGATAATAATGCAATTTGGAAAAGTACAAAACAGGAGTAAAGATTGATTTTATAGACTAAATCTCTGTGAACCTTCAGAACTCCAGCAGGACATCGGCAATCTTCCCGTCACTCTATCCAAGAGACAAAGCCCCTAAAGAAAGTACTGTAACGGTCGACGTAGCCGTGTAGGTGGTGGTTGGGCTGGCGATGCAGGATTGAAACGGCCGCATGTCTAACTGACTCCCGAGCAGCGATCAGGACTTTCGCCTCGGAATGGTTGCTATAGAGGCAGCAGCGCTTCTGAAAAGCACGTCAACCACTAATTCTGCCTCCGTCGCGTGGTTCCCGCTCACATGGGTGACGACGTGCTACCGGGGCCGTCCGAACCCCAATGAGGTTGCTCGCCGCTGTGCGTGAGCACTCACGCGCCGCGACGGCGTTGAGGCTTCATCGGATTCGGAGGAGATCGGGCACAGTGACCCCTTATTAAGCTTTCATGAGATCATCTCCCCCTATAACAGGAACGCAGGCGCTTCCCGCCTCCCACACCCAAAACTATATAGATCTCAAACGATCATGCTTAGGATGCTTCAGACGAGGTCGTATCCCTCGCGAGAGTTTCCTAAGCAGGATAAACGAGATCCAAAGGCTTCACAGCGCATACAACGAGGACGAGCAAGAAGAGACACACACACAGCGCTGAACTTACAACTGGCTTTTTATTTTCCTGCCACGGCAATATATATGCGCATTTTTACAGGAAAAAGGAAGAACAGAGCAGACGAGGTATACAAAATCAGTCAAGGAACAGCAACCCATTATCGATATCACATGTTTTGAGATAAAAATTCACTTTCCTTGCTCGAAAGAGCAAGCGACGCAACGCTGATGCACTTTTCACCACGTTTCAAAATTTCCTGGGCTTCTATGATTTCGCGCGCTATCCTATTTTTGTTTCTCGCGAGCACACGTGTGTGCTCGCGAGAAACAAAGTTCAGCGCTGTGCGTGTCTCTTCTTTGCTCGTCCTCGTTGTATGCGCTGTGAAACCTTTGGATTATGCTGCACCAAATAGCCCAACGCTCAACTTTAATAAACAGAGAAATTGATCCACATCGCGCGGATTGCAGGAAGGCGTTCAGCACTCTAGCATGTATGCTCCGGCAGTGTCCTGCTTTACGGCATACGTCACACACCAGTGGACAGGACTGGGAAGAGGCCATGGAGGCCATCTCAAGTACCGCACTCAAGATCCAGTCTACGGCCGACCAGAGGACCCGTGAAAGAGCGGAGAGGCATGACGTCCCGATTTCGACATGGGAGCAGCCAGCGGTGATCCGGGAGCCCCAGCGGGTCCTCCCCGGCTAGACCCTCAAGACATCATTTAAGTTCTTTGTCTGTCTGTCTGTCTGTCTGTCTGTCTGTCTGTCTGTCTGTCTGTCTGTCTGTCTGTCTGTCTGTCTGTCTGTCTGTCTGTCTGTGAAGGCAGCTTCGCACTAGTGGTGCCAAGCCTGAAGGAAATGCGGAGCTGGGCGGCCTTCTTTGTTTCTCTATTTTCTCCTTCTTTCTTAATCTCTTTGTTTTCTTCTTTATTCTCTCTGTTTTTCAATGTCTTTTTTTGTCTCTGTATACTTATCTTTCTTTCTTTATATATATTGTTATTTCACTTTCTTGCTCTTTCTCTCTCTCTCTCTATTTCTCGCTTCCTCTTTCTTTCTATGTCTTTCTCTTTTTGTCTATATATTTCTCTTTCTTTGATTCTTTATCTTTCTTTCTCTTTCTGTTTTTCTTCGCTTTCTATCCCTCTATTTCCCTCATTTTCTTTCTTTCTACGCAATGCTTTACTCTCTCCCCTCCTCCTTTCCCTCCTCCGCACCATCACTTCCCTTTCTCACCCCCTTGCCATACTATACTATACAAAGCTATGTTATGCTCTTCTAGCGGGCCTGGATAGCCGACTGGTTACGATGCTCGCCTTTGGATCGTGGGTACGCGGGTTGGAATTTCGCCTCGTCAGGAAATTTCTTTCGCCAAGGATTTCTCTCTTTCTCTTTCTTTCTGTATGTACTCGTTCTTTCACCCATCAGGGCTATTTCGTCCCTCGCCGGACGAATTGGCGTAGGTGTTCTGGTCCCGAAGCAGAAGATGAAGAAGAGGACGAAGAAAGTGCGGGCCGGTTCATGATGATGATGATTATATGTTGACGCGAAACGGCATAATGAAAAGCTTAACAGTACCACTTTAAAATTCGGTAATGCCGAATATTTTTGTTCAGAGCAAAGAACAAAATAAAAAAAGGATAAGTAATTAAGCGAGATAACTCATTTCACACACAATTCTTCAATGTTCGATTAAAAGCTTTTTCTTTGCGATCCACAGCGGCGCCATGACCCCTACGTAAGCTCCCACGAAACTCTGGTGTACCTATCAGACAAGCTTGCAGCCTTCGTGTGGTAGAGTGGTTTCGGTTCCGTTTCGGGAACCGGTTCTCATGCCCCCAGGGGGCGCGCTTCAACTGTATATATTCGACTGTACATAATAAACTTGGGCTTTCGGTCTTCTGTTCGGCACCCTGCTGTGTGCCTTTCGTCTGCTTCGGGGCCGTCGTTCCGGCGTGCACCCGGCGTTCCTTCGACGTGTCGTCTTAGGCACCCACGTCGATACCACATTGGCGACGAGGGAAATCCGGATCAATCCTGCCGAAATGCGAGCCATCCTGCCTTCTGCTTGCTTCTGCTGTACGGCTCACCTTCAAGATACCGTTGCCCACGGATATTTCGGCTTATTGAGAAGACTGCGGGCCATTACACGTGTTTGCGGCCACTACGTTCATTGCCTCTGCTTCTACTTCTACTGCTGTTCTTCCGTCGCACTTGGTCTCTTCGGCGACATGTACCCCGCAATTCCACCACCTCCATTCCTGCAATGCCCTGGCGTGCCTCCGATTCCGTGGAAGAAGTGGCGCCGCGTCTTGCAAGTGTACATCGACGCGGCGGCCCCGGACGCTACGCCAGAAAGGAAGAAGGTGCTGCTTCACAACGCGCTCGGCGTGGAGGGATTGCATACCTACTACAAGGCTGCTGACGAGCAGACGCAACTTGAAGGCGACCAGGCTACCGGAGACATCGCAGCAAGCGACGCGTACCAGCAGGCCTTAGCCGTTCTGGACGCATACTTCGCGCCGCCTGAAGAGGCTGTCTGCGTGCGCGCACAATTCCGGCGGAGGGTTCAACATCCGTACGAAAGTGTCGTCCAGTTCATACAAGCGCTGCGTCGTTTGGCCGACCACTGCAGTTTCGGCACCGCAGCAGCTACGATGCTCCGCGACCAGATCCTACAAGGCCTGCGCGACCCTAACCTCTTACGGACTTTCATCCAGATGGGAGACGCTTTCACTGTACAGCTAGCGTTGGAACACGCCAGGGAAGAGGAGCGCGTCGACCGCGCGTTGCAGCAGCTGACTGCTATTCAAGTGGACGCTGCCATGCGACGCGAGCATGGACGCCGCGGCGGTCGCCCTCCTGGACCTACACTGCAACAACGTGTCTCCACCTCTCCTGCACCGTCGGCCTCGCCGAGTGTCTGCTACCGCTGCGGTTCGCCTCAGCATTGGGCGAATTTTCCGAGCTGTCCTGCACGATGTCGTACCTGCAACAGCTGTGGCAAGCAAGGACACTTCAGCGAGATGTGCCGCACAGCGGGAACCTCGGTGGCGGTTCCGGACGGTGATGCAGATCAAATGAGGGCTGCCGTGCACACAGCTGCAGTTTCCAATGGGACAAGGATTACATGTTCTTCTGAGGAAAACATGCCAGTTCTTTCGGGCCATATTTCGACTTCCCGTACTACGACGATCCCTGCTCAGACAGAGTACGTGCTTGCTTCACATTCTGTACTTGCCCGTGCTGCTGATGTACCTGCTTCCGCCGTGTCACCTGGAGATGGGCATACTCTGGCTGTGATTTCTTCGACTGGGAGTGCTTCCGTAGCTACAATGGCTGTTTCGACTGGGTCTACTGCTACTGACCATACTTCACCTGTTTGCGTCCCAGCAGCCCATACTCCGGTTGTGCCTGCTACTACCATTCCACCTGCTGCTGCACAAGCTCCGGCTGTGCTTCCTCCGACTGTTGGTGCTTTCCGGGAGACTGGTGCTGTTCTACATGCGCCGGAGGTGCATCCGCTGATCGTGCCAGCTGTGTTCCCTGTACCAGTTCCTGTTCTGCATGCTTCGGAGATGCATCCGCCGGTCGCATCCGCTAGTTGCCGTTTCGTGCACTGTTTCTGCGTCGGTGGCGCCGAGCCACGCGCCATCTGAGCCTCGCCATCATGTGCATGTGCCTGCCCCTACAGTGGCAAAAGTGCACTGGAAGAAGCTTCCTCCTCAAGGGGAGGAGAGTTCACCGGCCGGTTCTTTCGCTCCGCCGGACTGCTGGCGGCGGCTGCAGTTCAGACGACTTTCTTGGAAATGGCACCGGTACAGGCGTCGGCGCCCTAGACTTAAAGGTGACAGCGACTATGCGGACATCCTCATGCCCCCAGGGGGCGCACTTCAACTGTATATATTCGACTGTACATAATAAACTTGGGCGTTCGGTCTTCTGTTCGGCACCCTGCTGTGTGCCTTTCGTCTGGTTCGGGGCCGCCGTTCCGGCGTGCACCCGGCGTTCCTTCGACGTGTCGTCTCAGGCGCCCACGTCGATACCACACTTAGGCTACTGGACAACACTGTTAAATATATCTGTCTAAAATAATTTTCTCTCCGTGGCTCATCAGTATGTCTCTTTACCTTTAAAATGTCTTAGTCCTAAGACTCGACGAGCCATCAAAGTTCAGGTGTATTATAGACCATAAGATGGAGTACAGAAGAAGAAGAAAAACGACTATGTGGTCGCGCCATCGCGCGCTGGCAAGACGAATCGTCATCTTCATCCGCTAGCGCGAGCGGCTCGTGCAACAACGGCTTTCGAACGCACTTCGCTGCTGCGTAAGCGAACGGCATCAATGCCAGGAATGGGCACTGATGCATCGACCGGCATCAAGATTCACCGTCTCCTAGACGGTAGGGCCTCCACCTTCTCTGAAGAGTCACCATCCCACAAGGAGTCTCCCTCGATGTCACTCGATGCTAGTCGAGATGAGGCCGAAGACGTGCCCTACGTGTCCAGTGAAGTGGCCATCGAGGACGTCCTCCCCGACAACTCGGACGTTGTTGCCAAGTCACGGAACAAAGCCGAAAAACTGGTCCGGTGTGAGCTCCTCGTTGACAAGGGCTGCAAGGACGAGACCGCGTGTCAGTGCAGCGCAATACGCCGCGCAAGCACTACGCAAAGAGCCCGGTGCTACATGGCTGTATTGTGGAGCACTAGACGGCGGCAGACAGTCAGGTACAGGTAATCTTGTTATTTTGTACATGTTTTCTTTTGCAATAATCAGTGGAAAGAGGTGCCTGCGTAAAGTATCTCTAGGCTATTCTGTAATTGGTTTTGGCGGATTTTATCCCGATAAGAAAAAAAGCTCATTGACGATTGCGATATTCTGTAATGCGAAATTCTAACCAAGCGGTTTCAATACTTTGATTTTGCGATATACGAGGAAGAACATTTGAGAGAGACGTCTAGGCGGTCGCAATGACTTTCTACTTCGGCAGAAACAACGGCAAGGTCCGCTCAGCAGAGGCACTTTGGTTCCGCGAATCCAGAGGGGAGACAGGGGGGCGGATCAGGAGGGAGAGGGGGAAAGGGGTCATGACATCTGGACACCCTCCCCCTTAACCCCCTCTAGATCCGTCCGTGCTTGCATGGCTCTTTGATGGGAAAGAACTGGTTGATACCATTTTCCATGCGGAGAATCTGTTGCGCGGCACATCGCATTCATACGTGTGTGGTTTGCACAGTAGTCACCGCAGGCAGATCTCGGCAGAAGCACGGATTTGTTTCCTATGATAATAACGGCAGGCTACGGAGAGTATGCACAGTCGCAACGGAAAAAGATTAGCACAAGTAACTCGGGTCGGAGCGGCAAAACTGGTACACGCGGCGCACCAGTTTCCCGAGCACGCCGAGAGCGAGAGTACCAAACACATTCCATGTTCCAAACCGGAGGTGGCCGGCGGAAAGCACTCCAACAAACAGCTTGCATTCGAAATGATAGCTTGATCGCTGCTTATCGGTAACGTCGCTGCATGCGTCAACGTTGCCCCAAACGTTACGTGCAGCAGCGGCATCGCTTTCTGCCGGCCATCCCTGCTTTGTAAAATAGAATGCGCTTCGCACTCTCGCTATCGGCGTGCCCGTCGACATTTTGCCACTCCGCGGCCACCAGACACTCATGCTAATCTTTTTCCGTTGCGACTGTACCGTAACATTGGTCCTGTCACGCCCGCGCGTACTGCATAAAGAATTGGATGTGGCAATATTTATTCGTGTCTTTGTGCATTGATAGTAGTATACAGACGTCGACTCTTGAACTCAATATCAGTCACGACGGCTGGAACTTACCAGTTTCTTAGATATATACACTTGTGCTTCAACAAGGGCTTCGGCCTATCATGTAGGAAAGAAGTGTTAAATTTAAGGGCTCGCATTCTTTGCTATGCACAATATTCAAAGTATCTTTCGTTCGCTAAGAAATGCTTCGCATTTAAACAATAAAACAAAAGCATGGTAAAACAAGCTGAGTGACCATAAATGAGGCTGATGGTAGCTAATTTCTTCGTCAAAGAGTACTGCTGATGGCCCGCTTTTCTGAGCTTTTTTCTGCGCTGTTGTGCCGCAGTGATCATGAAGCAACTAGCCCACGTAACAACACTCTTCCTCTTTTTCTTATTAGAGTGTATATATTTCGATGAAAACACAATAGGCAAGCAGTGAACTCATTTAACCCTTCGTTTCTTCTGATTACTGTTGAAACAAAAAGACTGTGTACCGGGACATGGAGTGTCGTCATGGTCCATATACGCTTCTCTAGAATCAGCATTTACATGTTACTCCCTGAGCAGAACGATCGTAAAATATTCATCAACTGTTGGATTTCGCTCTGAATATTCGTTAATTTCATTTTGTGTGCCACAAATAACAATCGCACTTCACATCAATTTTATCTTCGCGGTTTAGTAACAAACAATCGAACTTTTCATTTGCTCTTTCAGCTTACTTCCTCCAAGTGCAACCTACGCATGAGAGGAGCATGCGCAGAGCACCACGCTGCCAAGACCGGTCGCGGCCGCCTTCTCGTCCAGCTTCGCACTTCTGCCGGCGGCATTCTGTGTCACGCGCTGTCTCGGTTGGTGCAGCATAGTACTGCCACAGTGCCAACTCTGCCAGCTGCGCCAGCGCTGCCACCTTTTCTTCAACTGCCGAGATTCAGCTTTCAACGTTCAATTTTCAACTGCACTTTAATGCGGTCATCTCCGCAGTCGTGAAAGGAAGCGACAGCACGAACTGCCGTCGCTGCGCGACTGCTTCGCCTAATGAACGGATGCGGATTTGAAGCCAGGCTTCGACAATGCGTTCACCTACGAGGCCTTGAGTGACCGAGGATGGCTGGAATTGCGCAGCTAGGTAGCCTCCGCGCAGCTTGCCTTGGGACAATCCTGCATGATTCGGCTTCGTCGCATGCGACGGGCTCTGACGAATTTTTCCGTAATTTTATATGTTATTTCAGTTTTTGCGTATCAATGTAATATTGTTTTGTTTGTTTAAAATACAGTTACTTACTGTTGAAGTTGTTGAGTCGACTTCTTGAGCACCTTCTGGCGCGAGACTGTGAGGGGGAAATTGAATTGAGCCATTCACTCTTACTAGCCTATTTACTCATTATTTTAGCCAAGATTCTTGGTAGCAGCCTGGTCCTTCTGGAAACTGCAGTGTTGCCCTCCCAACGCCATCAACGCATCCAAACATATTAGGCTGAGCCGCCGTCGGAAATGCAATCTTGTTGGCAGTTTAGTGAGATTACTATTGCAACGATTAACGCTTGACTAGAAGGGGAACTATACTACTTAAACAACGCGCACACCAGGCCTGTGACCAGGGGGGCGGAGGTGCTAGGGGCCCGCCTCCCCCTATTATAACAGGTGTATAATTTTGGTATATATGACATGTTTTCGGTAAATGAATTTATTCCAGTTATTTCAACTGCCGAAATCATTCCTGCGAACTGAATCTGTGAAGTATGGACAGACGCACCACTGACGCGTCGCTATGGACGCTGTTTTCTGACGTAACATGAATGGGGTAAAAGCGCAATATGTCATGGTAATATGTACCTCATATAGAATGCAAACAATCATGTAATATGAACGTAAGTACTAAGTGATATATTTGAAGGCACCTTTTCAAACGATAGCGTTAAAGAGCTCGTTTCGCAGAAATTCCGGTGTCGGTGTTGGTGTCGGTGACGGCGTCGTTGGTTGTGAGCGAAAACTCATCTTGCCGTGACCGAAAAATCAAGAACGATGCAAATCAAATAACTAATAATAATCGTCGGGATCGTGTGACAATCGCACCCAGGCCGTCTGCTTGGGAAGGCGGTGTTCTACCACAGAACCACGCTACTTCTTGAACCTGCTTCGGAAAAAAGAACACCGTATGAACGGCATGTAGGGGAAGAAGTCTCCTTAACGCATATAACATTGCGTGGCAGAAGCGTAGAATCGCGTCAGGCGTCAAAACATGTGAATTTATCAACGAGTGCGTGTTTTGAAGGCCCACCCATTACAAAGCGCACTGACATATTTAATCATCATCAGCAGCAAGAGCATCAACAAAGTGATCAGCTGGGTACGTTCGCCTGTTGCCTTACGGACGCAGTGAGTCCTTCGTTGATTCGCAAGATGAATAATTATGGCGCAGTGGGCACTTAAGAACTGTACTTGTAGTAGGCATTGTGGGATACTTTGAAACGGCCAATGTTACGCGCACAGTCGATCGTTGCCTTACTGCACGGTTGAGGCATGCACCCAGAACCGAAGCTAGGCTAGCAATTGAGAAGGCGATGCGCATGGGTCCCGATTGCGCCATCGTATTCTACTCTTGACGGCGAAGCTCAAGCGTCCTCGAAGTTTTTTTTATTGCGATAGCAATTATATGGACACTCTCGGATGGTTTTTGCAGTCGCCGTCATGCTCCGGATATGTATATGTATGTATATAAAAAATAAAAGCCACAATGAAAAATAAATCAGAGGATAACAATTCCGAAGCGCTCGACCACGGTTTCGAACCTGCGACCCCTCGCTCCGCAGCTCGCTGCCTTAGAAAATTACGCCATGCCTCAAACGTTCTCCAGGATACTCCAGGAAACGCACGTGCCGCTACACGTGGCGAAATTAAAATTACGTGAGACGCGGGCCATGCTGTATCGTCGCCTGCGCTGAGTCTGCGTCGTATTACAGTTTCCATTTTGGGGTTGTAGCGCCACGCCACTCGTGACCAGTCGGCCAAGGAAAAAGAAGAGCGTCTCGTGGCTCGTGGTGGCGCAAGCTAGTGGGAACGCTTTGGCTCTTGTAGACTTATGCCACAGGAGGGAAGAGACGAGGCGGCTGAATCACAGTATATATGTTACACCGCGACCAGAATCATGGGGCTAAAATTACAGCGCAGACGAACAAGGCACGCACGAAGAACAGAAACGTATGACACAAGCGCTGACTAACAAGTGCTTTATTCTTTCATAACCTACGCATACATAAGCCCAAGGCAAACTTGCCGCACATGCGCACACAACAATAGCTCTAAACCAAAACGTGTAACAAGGATGATAGTGTATTAGATACACGGAGACATGAAATTTTATTCCGATGGGTGCAGGGACAAAAAAGTAAAGAAGAAGTAAGGAAGGACAATGAAGTGCCTTTGTGCTGTAATTTTAGCCTCAGGAATATGTACGAACTAGAGCCAAATGAAGATTTATCTTAGTGACCAGAATCGACGCCCACAGAGAAAGCGAGTCGTGGCTTCACGTGCCACTGCCAAGCGCCGTCATTATTTTCTTCTCTTGAGGTCGCGCGCTCTGCGGCTTTGTTTGCCGCCCAAAGGAAGGCGCTGCAGGGTCTTGGGACAACGCGAGCGCAAGAGTCCGAGAGTGGATTGCCTTCAGCGAATGCGTCCTGGCGGCTCGCAAATTTCCTAGGTCCCCAACTTTAATACTCTCTAGTGTTTCGCCGGAGTTGGGATGTGCGCCTTCGACTTGTACTTTGACATACAGGTCGTGGTCGACCGGGCTCGCGCGATTATGTCTTGAGGAAGAGTTTTGTATGTCTTGTACTTTCACCGCAAACGTTGCGCTAAAGCTATATACGTCCCACGAAGGTGACATTGCTCGCTGCAGCGGCCGCGTTTGCGAAGGGAGTGATCTGATAGCTAGAAGAGCCAAAGTGGGGGCCAGTTGTGACAGCTGTGACAGTTCCCGTTCGTCCTATGTATACCTGTGCGTTCTTTTCGTGCCACCTTCTTTTGTGTTAAGAGCAGCGCGCTGCAAGTGTCGAGCTGCTTGCCGCTCTTCCTGTGACATTCCAATTTCTTGCTATCGGATTCATTGCTTCGCCCTTGAGGCGAAACTGTGACTTTCTTTTTTCATAAATTATGTACAACTTATTGAGCCGTATGTTTAATACAACTTATTGAGCCGTATGTTTACACACGCATGAAACGTGCATGAGATCTGATGCAATGTTAATTTTGCAACACGCATCAAAACTATGTTTTCATGCATTGTTTATGTGCTCCTAAGCTATGTCCAAAATTCAAGAATTACGCCATAATACAGAGTTAAAATACTGTAATAGTACTGCGCAGCTATGTCATCAGGACGAAGGCGGTGCATGATGCTTGTCGTTTGAAGAATGGCGATTGCAGGTGCATGCATCCACACTGGGCATGACAGAGAGTTTGTACTTTTATTCTTTGTTTTACGTGCGAAAGTCTCAATCTGGCTATGAGACACGCCGTAGCGTGGGACTGCGGATTATTCTCTAACATCTGGGCTTCTTGCGTACACCTAAGAACCGAGGTCTTTTCGATTCCATCGAAACGTGGCCGCCGTGGCCGGGAACCGAACCCGTAACCTCAAGCTTCGCACCGCAACACTTTAGCCGGCAATGTAACCAAGAAGGGTGACACATATTAAGCTATTTTTGTCTTTTCTATAGAACTTGCGGCACATATACAGTGTCTATATAAATGAAAATCAATCGAACGAAAATATTTTATTAAGAGCGACGAGCCTGAAACCTCTAGCCGCGCACAATGTAAACTGAAGCATACGAATTCGTTCTACCGACAATGCAAAAAACAATCAGGAAGCGGTACACTTGCTATGGGCGCTTCATTGAAATATTTCGTTTTGGGGGACTAAAAGCGATCTTCTGGAGAACGTGCATTTGAAGAAATTTTAAATTGCGGATTTCAAGATAATTCCGGCTTCGAGGAAATTGAATTCCTAACCCGCGTTTCCGTGATCGCGTGATGGTCCTTTCGTTGGGCCGTTGTCAGACTGATGAGCGCTAGAAAGAATATGAGAGACGCCGTGCCGGTTCTGCCCGAAAAACCATTCCGGGGAGCCCGTATCTATAAAGAAAGAAAGAAAGAAAGAAAGAAAGAAAGAAAGAAAGAAAGAAAGAAAGAAGGAAAGAAAGAAAAAAGAAAGAAAGAAAGATAGAAAGAAAGAAAGAAGGAAAGAAAGAAAGAGAAAAGAAAACCAAGTCGTAAGGCACGCCCACTCCAAGCTTCATTTGCCCATATTTCCCCTACTGAGGAAGGGCTATTGATTCATTTTTCTTTCTTTGTGACACACTACGACGTTATGACCGCTACGTAATCTCCCACAAAACTATGCTTTGCATATCTGACCCAGACTTCAGGCATAAGACAGTGGACAAGATCGTTAAATTAATCGGTTTAAATTAATTTCTTCTCCGTGACAAAGTAATACACCTCTCTCTACATTGCTCCCAAGCTTGAAAGTGTGTCAGCGTTAAAGTCAACGAATCATCAAACCGCAGATAATTCACAGAGTTTAAAACGGAGTAGTAGTAGAAGAAGAATGACTATGAGGTCGTGTGACAGTACGCTCACTTCTCCAGCATTTCGAAATTTTATTCAGAAACTTTGGAATTGCTCTGAATTCTCAAAATATTCTTTCCTTTCGGGTGTCTTCTTGGTGGTACAGCCACAGGAACGTCTGCTTTGCCATATGTGAATTTCTTTTCGACACAAGAAGAATTCCTTGTTAAAGGGGTCATGAATCACTTTTCCGAGTAATGATCTAATGACCTCCGTATCGGAGTTTACTGCCTCCCGAATCGATTGCCGTAAAAATTTCTCGAATCCGTCAAGAATGAGCCGAGTTACGGGGTTTGGGCGCACGCTCTCAGCGCTTTCTCTCTTTTCTCGTGCCGACGAGCGCACTGGAAGCTACACGGGGAGGGATGGCACGGGGGAAGAAGTTACGTCAGCGCGCGTCATGAAACGCGATCGCTCTCCCGCTGTGATTCGCGTGCGCGAGCGCGTCTACCGTGTACTGAGGAGTGCGGCGCCGGCAAGTGGCGGCACCCCATGGCAAGAAGCGCATCTGATCCGAATGCCGCTCTCCATTTACGTCGGCTATCGGCCAATCAGGATGCTATCTATGTCTCTTGCGACGCGCGATGCAGATCGCGACGTCAATCGGCAGACGCCCCGCCCACCGACGAGAGTGAGAACCGGCCTCTGTTTGAAAAGAGGGCGCCTGAGAAAACAGCAACTTCGCGTTCCGCTTGTAGCCTTTACGCGGAGCGCACGACTGCAATATTTGGCTGAGCAGTTCATAGCCGTGTCAGCTTTCCTCAGGATGTGCTTTTTCAAGAAGCCCAAGAGGTGCTTCATGACCCCTTTAATGTATTCCCAATAAAAATTCGGTACTTCGGCATTCCTCTCACTAGTTCATTGTTTTCTATTTTATCCTGTTATTGTTATCTTTATTGCAATATAAACTAGTAATTATTCAATTCTTATTTGTACCCTAGGCTGCCAATTTACTCCTCCTACTTGGTTAGTTGGTTGGTTAAACTTTAATAAACTGTCCTGAGAGACGCGACTAGCCTTTAGTGGGCTCCTACCATGTTCGGCTCAATTCAAAAATTTTCCTTTTATATTAATCGCCGGCTTCATGGCCAGTCCCCCGTAGTGGGTAGGAGCCAAGAATAAAAAACAAGCAGGCAAGCAAGCACCGCGCGCTGGCAAGACGTCATCTCATCTTCATCCGCTGGCGCGAGCGGCTCGGACGACACCGGCTTTCGAACGCGTTTTACTGCTGCGTAAGGACACGGCATCGACGTTTCACTAGTCGTTGGTGCCGATGCCACGAACGACATGAAGATTCACCGTCTTCTTTGCTGTAGTGCCTCCATCTCCTCAGAGCAGTCGCCATCCCTTAAGGAGTTTTCCTCACTGTCACTCGATGCTAGTCGTGTAGAGGCTCAAGACGACGTGTCCTGTGCGTCCAGCGAGTTGTCCATCGAAGACGCCCTCCCCAACCTGGACGTTGAAGCCAAGCCACGGAACAAGGTCGACAGACTGGTCCTGTGTGACCTCCTCGTTGACAAGGGCAGCCAGGAAGAGACCGCGTGTCATTACAGCACAAGCCACGCAAGCACCCCGCAAAGAGCCCAGTGTCACATGGCGGCATTGTGGAGCGCCGGACGGCCGCAGACAGTCAGGTAACAGATAAGCTTGTTATTTTGTACATGGTTTCTTTTGCAATAATCAATGGAAGGAACATGTCTAGGCTAAAGTATGCCTAGGCTATTCTATAATTGATATCAGTCAATTTTGTCGCGATAAGGAAAATGTTGATAGACGATTACGATACTCGGTAATGCGAAATTTCAACCAAGCGGTTTCAATGGCTTGATTTTGCGACATACGAGGAAGAACGTTTTAGAGAGACACGCTCGTATGTTTAGGTGGTCGCAATAACTCTAAATAGGGCAGCAAGTTGGGTGAGTGGCAAAATACTCATGACGGCCAGCGCAAACGGAACACGGTCGAGAAAAGGAAACGACGACACAGGCGCCTGTGTTGTTTATTTCTCATCCATGTTCTGTGTGCGCTGGCCGTCATGAGGACAAGCTTTCAACTTCGGCAGAAACAACTGCAGGGTCCTTTCAGCGGCGGCGCTTAGGTTCTGCGAATCCAGAGAGGAGTAAGGTGGGCGGCTCCAGACGGAGGCGTTCATGACATCCGAACGTCCCCTCCCCCCCCGCTTCTGCATCCGTCCGTGGTTGTGTCGCTAATTGACGCAAACAAGTTGTTGATACTATTTTGTATTATGATTAAGCGAACTCTTTGAGTAGCGGTACTGACACGGACAGTCTGTTGTCCGGCACATTGCATTCATGCGTGAATGCAATTCACAGCAGTCGACGTATACGGACCTCGGCTCAAGCATCGCTTTGTTTATGATTATATTAACCGCAGACTGCAGAGAGCATCTGCAGTGACAATCGTCCCGTCGGCGCCCGCGGGTTCTGCATAAAGAATTGCATGGGAGAATATTTGTGGCCGTGAGCAGCCCCACTTTCTATTCATATATTTATGTCTTGGTAGTGGTATACGGACGTCGACTCTGGACGTCAAAAAAAAAAAAATCACGACAGCTGGAACTTATCAATTTCTTAAATATATATAGTAATGTTTCGTTAAGGGTTGCAGCCTGTCATTTAGCATTGTTGCCGTGTTGGCATGTTGCCTTATTGCGCGAACCAACGGGTAAATAAAAATTTCGAGTGCTTAGTATGTCCGTGCTTGGTATGCTTGGTATTTCGAGTGCTAAGTAACTTCCCATTACAAGGAAGACACGAAATTTGAATGAAGGCGCGTTTCAGCGCTTTTCTTGTCCAATGTGGCAAGTCATCTCACTTGTACCAGCGGATCGCCTGACATTTTCGTGTAACATCCGGTACTTATCTGTTTCTTTCTGGCTTTCAGCAAGAACACTGCGATATGCGCTATTTCTTTCTCTAAGCAGCATAAAACTTGGGCGCAACAACTGCGGCGTTTCCTGCAGAGTGGCGAAATACTCTTTAGCGCCTGTTTATAGTTTAAGAAACAGATAAGCACCAGGTTGCGCCCAGCGAATAAACGGTTTACTTGTGTATTTCAAAATTGTTGCCAGTTTTTTTTTACCAGATCCTACTTCTACGCTCCTAGACTCAAATTTGGTCGCATTCTCGTCACGGGAAGTTCCTGTCTGACGTAAGAGAGCGGCCGCTCTTCCTGCGCGCCGGGCGCGGTTAGTTTCGCATCGCCAATAAATTTGGTGATGAATATTGCAAATTAGGTGCAACTTTCAGGATTTCTGAAAATGGGAATGTCATAAATTGTGGCGCTCTGCAACATTGCCATATGAATAACTGCCCCTAGAGTCAGCAGTGGGGGATGATGAAAGCTTGCGATGAAAAATTCGTGAACAGGGGTGTGCTGGAGCCTAGGTTTCGACAAGCGAACTTGTCTTCAAGGATGCAACTGTCCTATAGTCAATAATATAAAAAATAATTATTGAGTCTGTGTTAATTAATCACTTCCATGTCACTCTAGCTGCAGCAAAGTATTTCCGCCTCGACGTAGAGTTCATGTGCGAAAGCGACAGGAGCCCGACTTTAATAGGATTGTTATAAAAATCTGCACTTTCTTACATAACAAAAAGCTTTGTATATTTATACGAGTGCCTGCATACGATACCACTGCTGTTACGACCTCAATAGAAATTCCAAATGAACGCATAGAACGAATGGGTACTGAATAAAAATGTATCCATATAAATGAATCCTAGCATAAATACACTGGTTAGGCTGTTACGGCAGCGCTCAGCACCGAGCTTGAAACAAAACAGTACAGTTATTTTGGCACACATAAATTAATTTTAGGTTTTCTATAACCATTTCTCGTCTAAGTTTGTCAGATCTCACTTCGAGGCAAGCGCATTTGCAGAACAGAGTTTACTCACCTGTGCAAGCCACTAGTTCATGGAGAAATTCCAGCAAAATATTTTAATGGGGATAAGTACATGATATACAGGGCTGGGCAAAGATACTTTGAAATTGTATCGCGTTACGATACAAGATACTCAGGCAAGAAGTATTTGAGATACAGATACAAGATACTGCCGCAATATTTGTATCCGATACGATAATTGGCAATTGTATCTTAAGATACTTCGATACATTCGCAAATTTGTTTTTATAAGTCGCTATAATGTTGCAGAAAACGCTTATGCACGAAAATGTCTGCTTGAAAATTTCTTAACTGTGACCAATTTTGTTTCATTAATTTATTTATATCTTACTGTAGGCCATGTGGGCCAAGCAGAAGGGGCAAAGTACAACATAAATATGCGTACAATGCACAATCGAAAATCTGAAACGAATAAAGGCAAACAAAGAAACAGCTCTAAAATGAAAATGTTGTTTAGGAAATAGTGAGAATGTAATTATGAAGTTATTCGGGTGAGTCCAGATGATGAAAGTTATCAGGTTCCATTCCTCAATAGTTCGGGGAAAAATAAAATTACCAAAAATATAAAAGAAAATGAATGAAATGTTTGTTAGTATCTCAAAATTTGGCCCTTCTTGCTCAAAGTACATTAGCTTCCTTCCGAAAGAACTTATTGGGTTTTTTTTTAGTTTCTTAACAGGACAGCTCTTTATACACTTCGTTGGCACCGTTTCTTGCTTGTAATTTTTGCAATGGATGGGAGTCGCTGCTCAGCTTGCCGACCAGCTAACAGGTTAATTGCCATCTAATCACAAGAACTTCAATAAGAAGCCTTCGTACGACGGCACAAATACCGGTGTGGACTTTTACCTTCTCCGTAAAAGACCGTTTGCGCAATACCAGATCACCGGACAGGTGTACAGCAGCAGCAACGCTGGTAGCGACTTTTTTTCTTTTGACGCATCGCGTATGCTAGGGGTCTCAAGCACGCGGACCGGCCCCCTCATATGACCGTCTTCGTCGCATTTGTATTTATTTTCTAAATAAATATGTGCATGAGCTACATTGACATGACTGTTCTCAAGCATTCTTTTCGTGAGGACATGTGGTCACCATGTGTTGAAACATAACCGTGGAACAAAAGAACGAAAACTCGGTTCGATCCCGGCCGCCGCGGTCGCATTTCGATGGAGGCGAATTGCTATAGAGGCTTGTGTACTGTGCGATATCAGTGCACGTTAAAGAACACCAGGTGGTCCCAATTTCCGGAACCCTCCACTACAGCGTCCCCCGTAATCATGCCATGGTTTTGGGACGTTAAACCCCCCAGATATTATTGACGAAACCTCGATATTTCAGAATCCGCGTCCCTATTTCAGTAAAAAAGAATGAGGAAGGCCTAAAACAGGAAAACAAATTTAAGTAACGTAGAGAGGTGGTTCCGTATCAAACATTCACATTGAATGAGTACAGAAACACGATACAGACGATGCCCTTAACACCTATGACAACTAAGCATGAAGTATCGTCAACTCACCTATTAAGGTGAGACAATAGAAAATTCAGTGCCTATGGAAAATTGCCTGAAACGGCTCGTTAGGACGCTCATCAGAAAAACAGAGCATTCGGTACAACAACGATTTCGAGCCCCCTTCCTAACATCTTTAAGATGGCTCCTAATAATTTCCTTTTTTATAACGCAAACTCAATTTCGCTGTTTTACTAAGCGGTAAGCAGAATGTTTTGTACTGTACGCCTTGGCAACGTGTAAATGTGTAAACAGTAGTAGAAATAATGCAGACAGTCAAAAGAATAAAGCAGATATCTTATTTTGGTACCCCGTTACAAAAGACATACTGCAGTGACCAGACCGTAAAAAAACAGTACAAAGACCTAGGTAATGGATGGGACGCAAAAGGACAGCTAAGAAAGCTCTTGTGCTAACATCCAAATCATGATATCATAAATTCCTTGAATAGAGATAGCAGGAAGAAAAATACGGTAGGCCAAGCTACCTTCTGTTCAGCTCTATTATATCTAGCATCAGTACCAGTGATGCTAAAATTGTTACAATCTTATTTGCCTACAAGTTAATTCATTGCATGTAAGTCAAACATACATCCACGAGATCCTTCAAGTCGCTCATATGGAAAAGCCACGAGACGCAAAGCAACCCAATCTTTGCGCGCATCCGATTTCGTTACGAAGCGAGACGCAAGAGGAATCTTCATAACGACCCTATAGCAACATCAGAATTTGCGCGATAGACGCCGCACGCATTGGAGTACGCGGCACAGGACAGTGGTAAAGAGCAAGTGTCATGGCATTGGCGCGACCAACGAGAAAAGAAATTGAGAAAACGGAAGGTACGTAGGCTGGGCGTAGACGTCCGCGCGCTTGTTTCTATCGAGACTGCGCGAGCGCTGATACGTGACTCTGCTCCACCGAAACGGACGCGATGCCCTCTCTGGACGGCACTGGCGGAAAGCTAAAATTTCATCACTGGCCTCAGTTTTATTCAGATGGTTTAGTGGCGCCAGTACCAGCTTGAGGAGTGCAGTTTGGCCAGCGATTATTGTTTCGCAGGGTTTGTTGCGATAGGAGTATCTTGTATCTTAAGATACACGATACAATATCGAATGTATCGGAAATACAGATACAGATACTTGTTTTGCGAGACGTATCGCGATACAGATACAAGATACCTAAAAGGTATCTAAGATAGTATCTAAGATACATGTATCTTCGATACTGCCCAGCACTGATGATATATTTTTTACTTCCAGAATCAAAGAAGGAATCGTCAATTTTTGATTCGAAAGAGACTGTTTCCGGTAAATCAAACAGGAAAATTTCATTATAAGAGCAAGGAATTCCTTATGAAACTAGCGCATTTCAAAAACATTGTTTATTATTAATGCAGCACGATGGAGCCAAGTACGTGTCGACTGCAACCTGGCATGAGCATCATTCTCCAGGTCGTTGAGTGCGGCGGATTGACTTCCGCCGAGCACAACCCCGGTGTCTTGGGCTGCAAGCCTCAACTCCACCTGCAAGACAAGCTGCACCGTGTGTTCACCAAGGCTGACATGGACAGCGACACTGTCGGAGCAGAAATCCAAGCAGCTGCATTTGGAGGCTATGCGAGGTAAGAGGACCTGTACTTTACGTTAAAAACACAGTAGGGAATTATTGAACTAATCTAACAGTTCATTTCGTCTCATACTGTAAAAACAAAAGACTCTGTACGGAGTCCTGGAATGTCGTCATACCTTGAACGCGTCATTAGAAGCAGCATTTATACTCGTGACACACTGAGTACAGAAAATGGCATTAACTTTCTAATGCGTTAAGATTTAATGTCATTTCTGCGGTGCCACAAGGGCAAATGAAATGGCATTCGCATTAATGCGCTAACGTCACCTAATGTATTCGCCAGGACTCATTCGACTGCGAAATTTATGTTCTCAAAGCCAAGGCTTGTTACTGCAGTATACATATAGCATAAAGTATACATAAAGTCATGTAAAAAATGTTCTTACATGACCTTTAACAAATGTCATGCAATTCTCTAGTTGCATTATATTGATATTCACTTCCCACATGCAACGGCTTCGACATGACAGGCGTCATGTCTAATTCTGGGCTTCGAAGTCAACATGGAACGGCCGAAGTTGCTGTGTTCAGTTGCAATGTTGTAAAAAACAGCCGCAAACTCCAGCTAATGTGGTGCCATAATATGCATCATTCTACACTTCTCTAGCCGTGAACGCAGGTTAGAGTACTTAAAATGTTATTTTTTATCATTACCCTAAAACCGCTCACTTCGGAAGTCGCTGATATCGACATCGTCAGGTCAAATGCCATTAAGTTTGGACGAGGCAGCTCCGGTGAAAAGATGTCATTCAGGAACTCGATGCCTTAGGTACTTAATGTCGTTTCTTGTGCTTGTGTGGCACGGGTATTGCACCAGTATTTGTTACTCCTTCGGGAGAGCGATCTTTAAATGTTCCTCGCCGTAAATATTTATTAATTTCACTTTGTGTCCCACAAATAACAGTCGCACTTGACTCCAGAAGTTTTCCTCGCGGTTCAGTCACACACAATAACAACGTCCCTGTTGTTGTTGTTTCAGCTTGTTTGGCCAAGTGAAACCAGCACCAGAGTGGCGCATGCGCAGAACACCGTGCTGCCAGGACCGTTTGCGGCCGCCTTCTCGTCCAGCTTCGCACTTCCGCCGGTGGCATTCTGTGTCACGGGCTGTCACGGTTGCTGTAGCATAGCAGTGCCACACTCTACAGGTGCCAACTCTGCCAGCGGCGCCCGTGCTGCCACCTTCGCTTGAACTGTTCAACTGTGGAGCTAGTAATGCGGTCGTCCCCGCCGTCGTGGAGGGAAGCACCAACGCGAACTGCCATCGTTGATCGGCTACTTCACCGCATGTGGAGATGCGGATTTGAAGCCAGGCTTTGTTAATGCGCTCTCCTACGAGGCCAAGAGTGGCCGGGGATGGCTGGGATTGCGCAGCTAGGTAGCCTCCGCGCAGCTCGCCGCGGGACATTCCTGCAGGATTAGGCTGTCTCGCATGCAACGAGAGCGAGCGAATTTTTTCCGTAATTTCATATGTTATTTCAATTTTTATGTATCAATGTAATATTGTTGTGTTTGTTTAAAATACAGTTACTTACTGTTGAAGTGTGTTGAGTCGACTTCATGAGCATCTTCTGGCTCGATACTGTGTAAGAAGATATTCAAATAAGCCATTCATTCTTACTATTTACACATTATCTTGACTAACATTCCTGGTAACAGCTTAGTTTAAAAACTGCAATGTAGTCCTCCCAACGCCATTGCCGACTGCAAAAGAAATTAGGCTGAGTCATCGTCGGAATTGAAATCTTGTCTGCAATCTATTGAGATATATAAATTGCCCCGATTGAGGCTTAACTCGGAGTGCATCTATTGAACTTAAAGGGACGCGCTTCTATAACAGGCCTCTAAATATTGTTTCTATGACATGTTTTCCTTTCCTATTCGCCTTCGTATTTGTGATTCTGACAATCTGAAGTACGAAGGCGAAAAGGAAAGGAAAAGGCTGCGAAAGTCCCACCTGTTTCAATGTTCTATGGATATAGGCCGTATAGTAAGGCAACTCAAAGTAACTAAACTACAATAGTAAGAAGAAGTCATCTAAATTTCCTATAAGGTTCGGTGGTTATACAGGAAAGAGTATAAGAGGATCTACAGAAATAACAGAGTGATGCATAAAGTATTGGAATTGTATACCAAACAACGACGTTATATAGGAAACCGTGTTTATGCACGGGCCCCGTGCATCGTTATTATGAGCATGAGGCATTTCGTCTCACTGATCTGTAGGCTCACGTAAGCCCGTTCGGCTAAGAGACGGAATTATCCTCAAATGAAGATGCGTTGCAGCTCCCCGAATGCATTAGACATAACATTATTTACTATCCTTTATTACATACGAGATTATTTGTTGTCGCTAGATAATCATACGATACCACTGAAGTTCGCGTAAACATGTGCTCTGTGCTGCCAACACTGCAGTGTTTAATACCAGTATCTAAACCTTATTCAGAGCTCATGCATTTCTTGAGCAAAGCTTCATCGTGGAAAAAGGTTTTTGCCTAGAATAGCAATGAATATTTACTTCACTCGTTCTAAATCATTAACCCCGTCAGGCAGGCCACAACTATAAACAAGCATACGTCACCGCAACAATGCGGTGAATGTATAAATGTTTTTTTATTTCTTCGGTACGCAACAAATAACACGTACAGTTGACGGCATTGGTTGCATTCGTGGCACAGCCATAAAGAATATCTTATCTCTCCTTCTTCCAGGAATCGATGAGGGTGGCAATTCGGGCTTGCTGGTATAGCATGATAGCGCTGTGTGGTGTCGAACGCGTCTTTCTTTTGTCCTTGTCCTTAGCCTGCATTACCATCAATTATCATTCTGCCAGGAAGCTAAGGCGAAATGCAGCCTGCCCAGTGGTGGTCCGTGTGCAGAACACCGCACGAGTTCTGCTGCACACGACCCGGGTATCGCGCAGCATCGCACTCATGCCAACCGCTTCACGCTTGCTTCGCTGCTGTGGCGTAGTAGCCTACCCTCACGGGCCAGCCGCGCCACATTTATTTCAACTGAGTAGTCGATGGTGCGCTTCGGCTATCGTCGCAGAGGGAGGCATGCGCATGAACTCCATTCGCTGCGCGGCCGCTTCACTAGGCGTATGGAAGCGGGTTTTTGCCCCCCCCCCCCGGCATCATAGTACGCATTTCCGAAGCCTAGACTGGTTGTGGACATACCTGAATAGCGCTGCAAGCTTGAATCCGCGCTGCTTATCCACGGTACGATCCTACACTGAATCAACGGCCTCGCATGCAGCGAGCGGAAGCGCTGTTTTTATCAGCGGAGCTGTTTCAGCCAACCGCGAGACCGTGCGGAGGGATGATGATGATGATCCTGGGATGATTGGTACCTACCCAACGAACAGAAAGTAGAGTAGAGTAGATCCTTGAAAATCTAGCACACACCCACGCAGGGGGATTGGCCAAGAACCGGCAAGCTTTTAAAATATAATTCTTAAAATAAAGTTTACATTTTGTCTATTTAAGATGAAAGAAGTAAAAATGAAACAAGAAATATGAAGAACAGAATATAAGAAGATAATATGAACAGCGAAGCGGACAATTTGAATAAAAAATATTAAAGCATTTTGGAAAAGTAGAAAAACAGGAGTAAAGAGTGATTTTATATCCTAAATCTCTGTGAACCTTAAGGAACAATGGCAGGGCATTGTATCCCGTCACTGTATCGAAGAGACATAAGCCCAGAAAGAAAGTACATTTCTTTAGGTGCCATCGGAAGATGGCACCTAAAGTAAGTTTGCGCGAGGTAGAGTATCTATTACAGTGAATCAGATAATGTTCTGCCATCTCATGTACTCCGCAAAAAGAACAATTAGGGGAAGCCGCCAGACCAGCTCTGTGTAAATAAAAATTTAGGTATGGAGTCTGACAACGTAGTCTATAGTGATTGCGACTTCAACTGCTCGTGTTTGACATGTTCTATTGTTCGAATAATGATTGAAATGCTGAAATTCTAATGTGGTCGTTATTGACGGTGCAGAGAGTGCATCTAAGATAATCTTCCTGCTTCATCTCGCACTTATAATGAATGTGGATGCCGGTAATACATGAATAACCGGGCCATTCAAAGATGTCTTTGCTGGAGCATCTGCCATTTCATTCATAAATAGCCCTTTATGTCCTGGAACCCAAACCAACTTGACCAAATTTATATGCGGTGGGACTAACGATTTGAAAGCACCCAGAACGTGCCATTCCTCATTTGCAGTGAGGGAGGAACATACCGATAGAGAATCTGTCAAAATTACTGCAGAACTTATTGATGCTGTTAATTTATGGAGAGCCAGAATGTTTGCTAAAATTTCTGCTACAAAGACGGGCACAAAATCTGGAAGGCGAAGAGAAAACGACCAATCTAGAGTAGGAGAGAAAATCCTCATTCCACATTTTCCTTCGCTCTGTGAAGCATCGGTTGCTATCTTTATTGGCATATGTACCAGGTAACCACTTAATATAGCGTTTAACAAGCGGGACGATATTTGTTGTGCATTTTCCGGGAAAATATCGTCAAAATGTATTTTAATAGAGGTATTTCTATTACTGATTAAAGGCATGTCCTTAATTTGAACGTTTAATATGTCAAGGAGGCTCTGTATAACAAGAATTTGAGGCGTATCAAATCTCGGCCAATATACTCCAAAAAATAAATCAGGACGGGCAATAAAAACTGTTTCTGAACGTCTTACGAGGGATTCACACAGCCTTAGAAATGACTGAACTGCTAACAATTCAAAACGGGCAGGAAGTGAGGGGAGCCTAGCTTCCAGATACAAGACCTTGATTGCTACATATTTAGGAAGACCTAAATATAACCTCAAGGCTTGTCTTTCGAGGACTACAAGAGGGTGACGCTTATAAGCAGGAGCCCCAGCGTGTAATATGCACCCGAATTCAAGCACTGGGTGAACATACATGCAATATATTGATAAAAGCGTTTTTCTCCGCATACCTAACCGACAACTGCTGATCTTTCTTAACAATCCAACCACTCGAACACCCTTTGCTGCGATGTATCCAATGTGAGCCTTCCAAGACATAGATCGGTTGTATATCACGCCCAGTTTTTTTGCATTCTCTACTTGCGGTATATTCTCGACAGGATAAGAAAGCAGCATGTACATAGGGTCTTTCAATGAAAATGTTATTACAGAGCATTTGCTGACATTTAAATACAGATGTATACCATCAAGCCAACTTTCTACGGTTGATCAGTATGATTGCAATATTTGGAATAGCTTGTGAATATCATCTGCTGATGAAAAAATGCAATGTCATCAGCATACACATATATCTGTACGTTCTCTTGTCGGGGAATAGAACTCGTGAGAATATTAAATGATACCGGGGAAAGGACTGCACCTTGCGGTACACCTCTTGATTGCGCATACGCGGAAGACGATATGCCACTTTGGAAGCAATAAAACGTTTTATTTCGTAAAAATTCCGCAATCCATGCTTGAATATACTTTGGAAAGTTCAGGTTGTGAAGCTGATTCATTAAAACGATGTGCTCAGCTCTGTGCTTTTGCGATGTCGAGAGTGACTAACGCCGCATGTGTTCTTTCACGTTTAGCTAATTGAATACGACTTTCGAGATCTATATGCGCCTGTCATATAAAGCGTCCTGATCTAAAGCCAATTTGGGATGGATTTAGGATTTCTCTGTCATTAATGAAATCTATTATACGAATATTTAAAACTCCCTCGATTAATTTTACGAAATTTGAAGTTAGCGCAATCGGCATAATTTATAATAATATCAGGGGTTTAACATCCCAATACCACGATATGATTATGAGAGAGGCCGTAGTGGAGGGCTCCGGAAATTTCGTCCACCTGGGGTTCTTTAACGTGCACCTATATCTAAGTACACGGGCCTCACACATTTTCGCCTCCGCCGAAAATGCAGCCGCCGCGGCCGGGATTCGATCCCGCGACCTTCGGGTCAGCAGTCCAGATCGTCCTAATGTTGTCCAATACATATCCCTTACTCGGAACTTTAAGTAATGGTCTTACCTTAGCTATTTTCCAATCTGATGGGAGCCATGCCATTCTTACTGAGTAATTGATTACATCTAATAAGTAGCCTTGGGATTCCTTATTCATAATTTTCAGCATGGCCGACGTGACTCCGTCAGGGCCCGGAGCCGCTGATGGAAGGCTGGCTAACACCTGTGATAATTGAGCGCCGGAAATTTCTTTGACGTCGTCATTACTTAATGCAAGCGAAGGAGGTGGTGATAGTTTGCTTGCTTGCTTGTTCCTTGCATTTGGCTCACACCCACACCGGGGGATTGGCCAAGAAGCCGGCGGTTACAGTGAATTGGAACATTGGGTTAACCAAGAAATTCAGGGAAATGGAAAGGTGGCATTTTTCAAGTAGAATAAGGTGATTTGCGTGACACGAGAAAAGGAAATAACGAAATAAATAAGATTTTGTTTTCGGGGAAAGGGGATGGGAAACAATAAATTGATAAACAAAGGATTAGCAAGGTAATCTCATCGTGTCAATCAGGAATTCGCAGAGGGCCCCGCAGACGTTCCTTTTACTGAATTCCAATGAAGCAGCCCCAAAGGAGAGGATATTTAGAGTACTTAGTGGTATTCCTAATTTTTTAAATAAAATTTCAAAGCATTTTTTCCTTTGGTTTTTAAAACGGTGGCATCTTAGTAGATAATGGTCGATATTTTCGGGTTCGTTACAGTTGGGACATAAAGGGGATGGGACCAGACCAGACCTGTTTAAGTAGAAATTAAGCGGTGGAATACGACATCTTAATTTAGTGATGGATACTTCCAATTTACGCGTGGGACACCATTTATTATCCCACGGAAATTGCAAGTGTGAATATTCTGAATTCGGTATTTTAATCTTTTCTGAATCTTCAATAAGAGAAAATTTTCTGAACCTCGCCGCTGTGACATAAGCTGTAGGAGGCATAACTGACAAAACTGGGCCTTCAAGGGATACTCTCGCCAGTGAGTCAGCCATCTCGTTTACAAATATTCCACGATGACCTGGAACCCATATGAGCCTCACTAGGCGAATGTTTATGGGGATTAATGACCTGAATGTGTTTAGAATAACTGACTCCGAAGTTGTAGTGAGGGACGAACACACAGATAATGAATCGGTCACTATAACAGCTGTCGAATGATTTGCGGGAAGTTTTTGAAGGGCTAAAATAACTGCCATTAACTCCGCTTCAAATATAGGAGTATAATCTGGAAGGCGTAAAGAATATGACCAGGATAATGATTGGGAGAAGATACCCACACCTGCTCTCTTATCATTCATGGATGCATCTGTTGCAATTACATTATTAATTCCTAATTGTAAGAGGTGATCTTCGAATACGCCAATTAAGTACTTAGAGGGCAAGAGTTTCGCATTTGCTGGGAATATGTCGTCGAATTCTATTTTTACACTGGATATTGATTTATCTAATGGAATGATTTCGGAGATATTAACATTTAGGGGTTCCAGCAGTGTTTGAACAAACAAAATCTGAGGTTTATGAAGACGGGACCAGTGCTCATTGAAAAAAGCATTCGATTCAGCCAAAAATACGAATTGCAACCGTCTTGGAGTAGCTTCATATAATTTTAAATATGTTTTAACTGTCAAAATACGGAATCTGCAAGCAAGAGTGGGTACCCGAGCTTCTTGATACAACACGCTATTAGCTGTAAATTTAGGAACACCAAGACAACTCCGAAGAGCTTGGCGCTCTAAGAGAACCAAAGGATTAATCTTGTATGCTGGCCCACCAGAAAAAAGCACGCAACCAAATTCAAGAATCGGGCGAACGTACATACGGTAAATCATGATCAGAGTATCTCTGCGTAGCCCGGAACGGAGCCGACCAAGTTTAGTTATCATTCCGACAGCGCGTGTAGCCTTAGCTTTAACATGTTCAATGTGGCTACGCCAGCTCAGTTTTTCATCATATATTACTCCCAGATATTTAATACAGTCCACTTGGGGAATTCTTTCTTGCCGATAGTGAAGAGAAATATTAACAGGCATATGTAAAGGAAAAACAATTATGGCACTTTTGGTAACATTTAGTTGCATTCGAATATCTTCAAACCAGGAGTCTAATGTTGCTAAATATGATTGCAACGTTGAATGGAGTAAATGTATGTCATAATCAGATGCGAAAAACGCAATGTCATCTGCGTATACATACACTTGTACCTTATCACACAGTGGAATCGAACTTAACAAGATATTAAATAAAACAGGTGAAAGAACAGAGCCCTGGGGAACACCTCTCGTTTGACTATACTTAGACGTAGAAACGCCTCGTTGGGAGAAATAAAATTTTCTATCTTTTAAAAATTCGTACAGCCAATTTGTAATATATTGCGGAAAATTTAATTCGTTGAGGGCATTAAGGAGAATGATATGTTCAACGCTATCATATGCCTTGGCTAAATCTAGGGTTACTAAAGCCGATAATTGTCTTCTGTGCCGGGCAAGTTTTATACGAGCCTCTAAATCGACATGTGCACACCATATCGAGCAACCGGGTCGAAATCCAATCTGGCATGCGCTCAGTATTGCATTATCTGTGATAAACTTCATAATTCTTATGTATAAAATTCTTTCTATTAATTTAACGACATGGGACGTTAGAGCGATTGGCCTAACGTTGTCTATCTGCATTCCCGCTCCCTGTTTTTTAAGAAGGGGAACAATTTTTGCAAGCCTCCAGTCAGGAGGAATCCAGCCATTTCTAAGGGAGTGGTTGACGACGTTAAGAAGATCGTCTGGAGAGATATCAAATAATATCTTTAACATTTCTGACGTAACTCCATCTGGGCCTGGAGCTGAATTAGGGAGAAGGCGAATGACGCGCGCAAGTTCTTCCATATTTACTTCGCTAAAATCGTTCACACAAGAATGCTTTACAAACTTTAGTTGTAACTGTGATGTAAATCGCTTTTCAAGGCCCGATGCAATTTCGGTTAATAAATCTGCCAATTCCTTAGGTGAAAGAATAACCGAGTCAATGTTTACGGGCGCTGCAATAGCCTTACGACTACGAAGAAATCTAAACAGAGCTTTTTTATTACCACTCTTGGATAGAAAATTATATCGTTTTTCGTCATATTCATCTTTCGCTAATGATACTGTTCTTTTGAACATAGCTTTAGCGTACAAATAATTTCGCCAATTAGTAGGACTTTGGTTTATAAGAAGTTTCTTCCAGGCCGCTTTTCGGCGTCTATAATCTCTTGCACAATCCGAATTCCACCATGCACACACGGAATTTCCTTTTGCTGACGATATAGTGAACTGTGATTTTGTTATGGTACGTTTTAAAACTGAGCAAAGACTCATAGCTTTAACATTTCTCTCCATACTGGACAATGATGACAAAGTTGACTGTAAATTCTTTTTAAATTTGGAGTAGTTTACAAAATTTTGCGCCTGGTAGTCTACCGATAATACTGGGATCTTGACTTCAAATACAAGTGGACGGTGATCACTACTTGTAGCAGCATCAAGCACAGTCCAAGACGAGATTAAAACGTTTGAGCTAGCGAATGTTAAATCTAGGACGGATCTCGAGGTACATCGAACAAAAGTGGCAACTTTGGAATTTAGACACATAAAGTGGTTTGAGTTAGTCCAGTCAAATAACCGTTTTCCCGATGTGTCTGTGCGGAAACCCCACGACACATGATGGGAGTTGAAGTCTCCCGCAAACAGAATGTTCTTTTTGCAGAAGCTCAGAGTGACATCAAGAGCGCTTTCATCATGTATCCCAGTCGGAAAATAGTTATTAACTATGGATAGTGGAGCGCAGCCAGGAAGGTTTAATTCCACTACCAAAACTTCATAGTCAGACGACATTGCTTTATAAGCTATCTTCGCTCTATGGCAAAATTTTGAAGAAATGAAAACAGTTAGACCTCCACCACGTGAGTTTCTGTCCAATCGAAAGCATTGATAATTTTTTAAATAAAAGTTTTGATCAGCCGACAACCAAGTTTCTTGTAAAAGTACAACGTCGGGAGATTGCTGAGAAGTAAGGTATAATAAATCTGTAGCTGCAGAGAGAATTGAACGGCAGTTCCACTGAAGCACCCTAAGACACCCTATGATGATAGACGAGCAGCGGAAACTGCCTGCTCTAAAATACTTTCTTTCAACAGGTCAGTCCTAGTCACGGATTCCTTCACACACTTCTTTGTTTTTGGATTCGAAGAATTATTGATCTTGTTAGTAGGCGATCTGGTGCGTTTGAGATTACGGGCATCCATATCAACGTCCCAGTTGCCCATTGAATCTGAATCAGAGATGTAATCTTGATCAGTCTTCTGAGAGGACGACGACCCTGCTCCATAATTGGTGGGGGCAACAATCTGATGTTCAGCAGGCTTATTGATTGGAGCGATAGGAGTTTGTAAGCGCTTTGTGATCGCCTCAGAAACACCAGCCAACTGGGAAGATATAACCTGAGTCAATGAGTCGGACAGATTTAGTAGAAATTTTTCAAGAACCTTTTCTACCGCCTTCTCTACCACAGCTGAAATGGAGTGGAAGAATGTGGCGTCCATGCCGAGAGGCTGACGGGCTGTTACACCGGCATATCCCTGTGTCCTGCTTTGAACTTCTGCTAGCGCTTCTCGACGAGAGCATCGTCTCCTTTCAATAATTTCTAGCACCTGAAGTTCTTTCGATCTCGCAGGGCAGCTAGGATCGTCAGCAGAGTGATTTGCTTTACATAAGCAACATGACTCATTGCCTGACTGGCACTCATCAGCACTATGTTCGGCCCCACAGATGCGGCATCGAGTATCAGAACGACAACCGTTGACACTGTGTCCATAACGCCAGCATTTGGAGCACTGTAAAGGACGAGGAGCTAGAGCTTCGACCCTGTAGATAAGCGGCCATGCCTTGATCTCCGAAGGGCGATTTGTCCCAGCAAATGTGGCGATCACTGTTTCAGTAGGGACTTTCGTATTGTCTACGTGTCTGGTACACCGGTACACAGAAATTACTCCTGCAGGGGAAAAAATGTCCAAGACTTCTGCTGGACTTAGGCTTGTGTCTACTCCGCGGACTAAACCTTTGCAACATGCTAGATGAGGTGGGATAAAACAGCTCACCGGATGTGAGGCAAAAGTAGTACACTTCAGTAGGTCTTGAATACAAGCCTGGTCTGGTGAACAGCATAGGATCCCCCCGCGTCCAAACTGACGAACTTCGGTTATCAGTAGGGAATGAGGAGTGATCGCACGAAGTTCTGTCTGAATGGCCTTGGGGTTCTTCATACGGATGAATCCACCATTGGTTGGTACCAAAGCAACAGGAACGCTGCGGTTTCCATCGCGGAGAAACAATTCCAAGGGCAGATCCTGAGGGGAAATAGATGCAGACCAGAGGGAAGCCCTCTGGCCCGGAGAAGAGACAGACATCAAAGAAAACGGGAAGTTACACTTAAATGAGGCGTGCACTCAAGAAAAATATGAAAGGAGAGGGAAATCAGATAAAAATAACCGCCGGCTACTTGACCGCAACCCTGGAAACCGTCAACACCAGGACAGGCAGCACGACGTGGCCACGCCTTCAGCCACTCAGACACAGATCGCAGAAGGTGATAGTTGCGAATAAAAACGAAAGCTATCATGAACCGGCATGCGCTGTCTTCCTCTTCATCTTCTGCTTCGTTCCCAGAACACGTGCGCCGATTATTCCGGCACGACGTGGCCACGCCTTCAGCCACTCAGACACAGATCGCAGAAGGTGATAGTTGCGAATAAAAACGAAAGCTATCATGAACCGGCATGCGCTGTCTTCCTCTTCATCTTCTGCTTCGTTCCCAGAACACGTGCGCCGATTATTCCGGCGTGGGATGCAATAACTGATGGGCGAGAGAACGATTACAGAGAGAAAGAAAGAGATATAGAGAAAGAATAAAATGGAATGGAAAAACTTTATTCGGTTCCTTGGGGGCATGAACTAGCACGTAGCGGGCCGCTCCCACGTCGGGACAGATAGGCCTAGCCTCTCCGTCACGGCGTGGGCTTCGTCATCCCGTAAGGCGGGGCACCGCCAGAGCATGTGGTATAAGCTGGCAAAGTCTGAGCAAAGCGCGCAAATGTTTGACGTCTGAATTTGGGGAAAGATCTTGTGCAAGAGGGCGGGACTGGGATATGCCCCAACCTGCAAGAGTCTGAGCGTCAATGCCTGACGCCTGTTCAATTTACTGTGCGGCGCCGGATACCTTCGCCTCCTCAGATAAAAGTTCTTCGTTAGTTCATTGTACGTGGCTGGGGGATCCCCATTGTCCAGAATCTCAGCGCCGAGCCAATCGGTAGCTACGCGGTAGATGACTCCTCGCGCAGCTCTGTGGGCCAACTCGTTGAGGTTGGACGGAGCGCCCTCGATCTGTCCCATGTGAGCGAGGAACCAGATGATCGTGTGCTGCTTGACTTCCTTATATCATAGGATCCGCAAGGCTGATTACGAGACGGTACCCTAAAGCGTGGTCCCTCAATACCATGCCTAAAGTAAAAATGAAACAAAAAATATGAATAGAATAATAAAATATAATATAAGCAATGAAGCGGCGAATTTGAATAAAAAGATAATAATGCAATTTGGAAAAGTACAAAAACAGGAGTAAAGATTGATTTTATAGACTAAATCTCTGTGAACCTTTCAGAAACTCCAGCAGGACATCGGCAATCTTCCCGTCACTCTATCCAAGAGACAAAGCCCCTAAAGAAAGTACTGTAACGGTCGACGTAGCCGTGTAGGTGGTGGTTGGGCTGGCGATGCAGGATTGAAAACGGCCGCATGTATAACTGACTCCCGAGCAGCGATCAGGACTTTCGCCTCGGGAATGGTTGCTATAGAGGCAGCAGCGCTTCTGAAAAGCACGTCAACCACTAATTCTGCCTCCGTCGCGTGGTTCCCCGCTCACATGGGTGACGACGTGCTACCGGGCCGTCCGAACCCCAATGAGGTTGCTCGCCGCTGTGCGTGAGCACTCACGCGCCGCGACGGCGTTGAGGCTTCATCGGATTCGGAGGAGATCGGGCACAGGGACCCCTTATTAAGCTTTCATGAGATCATCTCCCCCTATAAACAGGAACGCAGGCGCTTCCCGCCTCCACACCCAAAACTATATAGATCTCAAACGATCATGCTTAGGATGCTTCAGACGAGGTCGTATCCCTCGCGAGGTTTCCTAAGCAGGATAAACAGAGATCCAAAGGCTTCACAGCGCATACAACGAGGACGAGCAAAGAAGAGACACACACAGCGCTGAACTTACAACTGGCTTTTTATTTTCCTGCCACGGCAATATATATGCGCATTTTTACAGGAAAAAAGGAAGAACAGAGCAGACGAGGTATACAAAATCAGTCAAAGGAACAGCAACCCATTATCGATATCACATGTTTTGAGATAAAAATTCACTTTCCTTGCTCGAAAGAGCAAGCGACGCAACGCTGATGCACTTTTCACCACGTTTCAAAATTTCCTGGGCTTCTATGATTTCGCGCGCTATCCTATTTTTGTTTCTCGCGAGCACACGTGTGTGCTCGCGAGAAACAAAGTTCAGCGCTGTGCGTGTCTCTTCTTTGCTCGTCCTCGTTGTATGCGCTGTGAAACCTTTGGATTATGCTGCACCAAATAGCCCAACGCTCAACTTTAATAAACAGAGAAATTGATCCACATCGCGCGGATTGCAGGAAGGCGTTCAGCACTCTAGCATGTATGCTCCGGCAGTGTCCTGCTTTACGGCATACGTCACACACCAGTGGACAGGACTGGGAAGAGGCCATGGAGGCCATCTCAAGTACCGCACTCAAGATCCAGTCTACGGCCGACCAGAGGACCCGTGAAAGAGCGGAGAGGCATGACGTCCCGATTTCGACATGGGAGCAGCCAGCGGTGATCCGGGAGCCCCAGCGGGTCCTCCCCGGCTAGACCCTCAAGACATCATTTAAGTTCTTTGTCTGTCTGTCTGTCTGTCTGTCTGTCGTCTGTCTGTCTGTCTGTCTGTCCTGTCTGTCTGTCTGTCTGTCTGTCTGTCTGTCTGTCTGTGAAGGCAGCTTCGCACTAGTGGTGCCAAGCCTGAAGGAAATGCGGAGCTGGCGGCCTTCTTTGTTTCTCTATTTTCTCCTTCTTTCTTAATCTCTTTGTTTTCTTCTTTATTCTCTCTGTTTTTCAATGTCTTTTTTTGTCTCTGTATACTTATCTTTCTTTCTTTATATATATTGTTATTTCACTTTCTTGCTCTTTCTCTCTCTCTCTCTATTTCTCGCTTCCTCTTTCTTTCTATGTCTTTCTCTTTTTGTCTATATATTTCTCTTTCTTTGATTCTTTATCTTCTTTCTCTTTCTGTTTTTTCTTC